>NW_022170403.1:5301558-5337539 GCF_008802855.1 Photinus pyralis
AGCGGCCTACTCTTGCTAAAGTAAGTAAAAGTTTTGGTTGAATGAAAATAATATAATAATGTACAGATATATACGTACCTAAAATATCTGTCTGATTACCCGCGCAATATGTTCACAATTATTGATTAATTTAAAAACGTACGAACGAGATTCTCATTGAGACGAGCTAGTCATTAGTCACAAACCAAATATGCAAACGTCGTTTGATAGAGGTGCCGGGGTGATTGAGCCCGGGCCACGCGCTCCCCGATGTGCGAGTTCTCGCATGATCTCCTCCCCTCCCTTTTGCCACGTGACAGTCATTCAGTGTTTAAAATGATGACTTTGCAAGTTTAATTTTGCTTGGGTATTCGCCCCCCCCCCCCCCCCGGCAACATTTTTGCTTTGTCTATACAAGATCTGTAAACAAATAGTGTGGTATTGAATAATTTCAGTAGATTTATGACAAGAAAAATTGTGACAGTTAATGCTTAGATAAAACACAAATTATAAAATATAAATACTTAATCAAAATCGATATGTTACTTGAATTATATCTTTACAACAATAAATATTGTTAAATGCAGGTAATACATATACCTACATATGATGCAAACGTTATATGTTGCAGTTTTTTCCATGTAATTTTCCTAACTGAAAGCTCTAATCTAAATCTAAATCAATATGTACACAATTCCAGTCAATATTTTAATGATAAATTGAATTATAATTTACCCCAATGTCTTATGCGCATATAAATACGATATAAACGATTGTTCAAGGAATCAGAAACGTAATTCAGTTTATTTAATATACCCCTATCTTGAAACACCTAATATACATACATAAAGGCGAAAAAGGCACTATTATCACATTGAAAGCCTCCTTCCAACCTTACATCCCGTTCACAGCAATCTTCGATTGAATGGTCGAAAGACCACAGAAATTTAGCGAAACTGACTCGTTTTAACATCAAAAACATAGTGAAATGTACAAGTCGCCGATGGCGATCCAACAAGTGACGTCAAAAACAGCTAACCTGGCGCTGGCTACGTTTTCTAGCCTCGTATATCAGGTGGAACTTTGCCACTTTTACCTGCAACGTCAAATCGAGATTAAATATCGAAATCAAATAGGTATAGTACAATAATAGTATATTAAGATACAAGTGTATAATCAAGTCTTTAAAGCACGCGCAACGAGTTTAAGGGCACGACGCAAAGCGGAGTGCCTTTAACGTTGCACGTGCTTTAAAGACCAATTATACACGTGTATCTTATAGTATTTTTTTGCGCGATCGGTCATTTCTGACTATTTACCATGGGTGTTTCCATGACAGTACGTAGAATTTACCAGTTACTATGATTACGACGACGCCAAAATTACTTACCGATCTAAAAACAGAACAGCAAAAATACTTACCGACGCCTTTTTAAAAATCAACAGTCTTACATTACATTTAATCTTTAATTATTGTTAGGTAAATTAAACGTACAATTTGTGCTGTTTTTCCTATAGCAAGACGCTAATAAAGTCATAAAGGAAGTGCAAAGCTAGTAAACTACATCAGACACATGCACATTTTTATGAAATTATTAATTTCAATTTTGACATTTAAACTGGTTGCCTAGTGATATACACCATACCACTTCGATCATTTCGATTTATTCTGCTCGTTAATTTCTTAGTGCATATTTATATTGGTTGCATAATTTTAATTTCGATCGCGCAAAAAATGTTATAAGCACGTCGAACGTTAAGGGTACCGTTCTCAGACAATAATTGGAGTCGTCGCTTCGCTCCTCCTCCAAACAATTGTCTTCGAACGGTAAAAATCCCTTACCGTTCTCCATACTTAATATACTATTTATTATACCTGCAGTATAATTTAAAAATAGGAAATACAATGAAGTCATATTGACGTTATACTCAAATATACATGTCTAATTAAGTGGGCTGGGTGTTCGCAATTTCACGATTGTCATGGAAATGTCACTTGACGTTTACTTATAAAAATCATCGTCTTTGTGAATTAAACGATTTCCGTTGAAAAAGATAATACACCGTCCATTAAATCGATTGTTGTAAAATCTAAACAAACGTTGGTAGGTGTAAAACCCAACTCCAGCAAAGCCTATTATAAAGAATATGAAAAGTTCTTTCCATGGATGAATAGGAAGTTACTTACGAATACAATACAGTCTTAAATGCATCCATAATGCTGGCATATATGAAGGAAATGTCAAAGGTATTTAAATCTTCTATATTTTGGTGCATTCATTCAAAACTTTCAAGCAATGTTGCGATTAAAAAGTGGAACAGATTTGGAAGCATACCCTAAATTACGCGCGTTTGTGAAAGCTTCAACCAAAGGATAGGTACAAAAGCCAAAGAAATGTTCTGCATTTACAGAAAGCGAGGATTTTTTATTTCATCCAGATGACAGTTTCAAAAGTCATACTTGAAGTACCGTTACTTAGCAACTTTAAAGCACGTGTGTTTTAAAGGCCCTTTTTCGCACGCATTTGAGTGTTTAAAACGGAGATTGTGATTCAGGTATAATAAAATAGTATATTAAGATACAAGTGTATAATAAAGTCTTTAAAGCACGCGCAACGAGTTTAAGGGCACGACGCAAAGCGGAGTGCCTTTAACGTTGCAAGTGCTTTAAAGACCAATTATACACGTGTATCTTATACATTGCGATCAAAAATGAGTGACCGTCGAGTCACCTTTGGAATTTTTGTTTACATGGGAAATCGTACTTAACTTCAACTTTCAAAGGCGACTCGACAGTCACTCATTTTTGATCGCCCGATAGTATTTTTTATTATACCTGCAGCATAATTTAAAAATAGGAAATACAATGACATCATATTGACGTTATACTCGAATACATGTTTAATTAAGTGGGCTGGGTGTTCGAAATTTCACGATTGCCATGGAAATGTCACTTGACGTTTGCTTAAAAAATCATCGTCTTTGTGAATAAAACGATTTCCGTTGAAAAAGATAATACACCGTCCATTAAATCGCTTGTTGTAAAATCTAAACAAACGTTGGTAGGTTTAAAATCCAAATCCAGTAAAACCTATTATCAGGAATATGAAAAGTTGTTTCCATGGATGAATAGGAAGTTACTTACGAATAATAAAGTCTTAAATGCATCGATAATGCTGGCATATATGACCGAACTGTCAAAGGTATTTAAATCTTCTATCTTTTAGTGCATTCATTCAAAACTTTAAAGCAATGCTGCGATTAAAAAGTGGAACAGATTTGGAAGCATACCCTAAATTACGCGCGTTTTACCAAAGGATAGGTACAAAAGCCAAAGAAATGTTCTGCATTTACAGAAAGCGACCTAAGAGGATTTTTTATTTCATCCAGATGACAGTTTCAAAAGTCATACTTGAAGTATCGTTACTTAGCAACTTTAAAGCAGGTGTGTTTTAAAGGCCCTTTTTCGCACGCATTTGAGTGTTTAAAACGGAGATTGTGATTCAGGTATAATAAAAAATTATTTACAAAGATTTATCATATTGTAACGTGATTTATTAAATTCGGGTTCGATTTATATCAATATTTATTAAACAGAACTAAAACACTATAAAATCCGTACAATTTATATCGATTATTTATATCACTCACAAATTTATATCGATTATTTATATCACTCACACTTCGCAATTTATCTTTTCGTGCTCGATGTTTACGTACTCGTTCGGTAGTAGACTGCCGCGATGTTCGGTCCGCAACCATTTATACACGCAAGCAATGTAAGTCCCGAACATTCTCGAATGTTCCTACTATCGCGCGCGTAGAAAATTCCAGAGCGCCAAAGGCGACGTCATGTCTGGAGCATTTCCGTTACAATATAAGTAACAATTCTTTACTGTTTGAACGTTTGCGTCACTCTAGAGTTCGGATTTTTAGTTCTTCTTAACTTAATTAACTTAATTTTGCAAATATTTATCTCATATTCCACCATAAATAAAATAAAAGTAATTTTAACATCCTGAAGAAATGATTTCACTTCTGTAATTATACCCAAAATGTTTACAGTACATATAAACATTAAACAGATGAAATGTGTCTAAAGATTCGATGAGCGTATAATACAAAAATCAAAAGTTTCCATAATAAAATTAAATATCGTAAAGTAAATTGATAAATTGTAATGTAAATAAACCACTAAAAAGAATTCTAATCTAATGATTACAGATCCAACAAACTTAATCCGTTATCGCGTTAACTTATGGAGAGTACAGATGCAACTACGTAATGTATTTGTGGATATCACTGACCGATTGCACACGTATCGCGTTTGAATTTTCTTCTCGTTTGGCTAGTATTCGTTCTTTTTTTTGTCCAAACAAATTTATATTTTAATGAAAACGCCCTTTTTCGCGCCTCTGTAAAGATTGTCCGATTTTCATGCGTTAAGTTTTCATTAAAATATAGCATTCCGTTTGACTCCTTTTCTTTGACCGATACAATACGCGACCACTGTCGACCGCTGCGTAGAAAATTAGCTTTATCCTCCTCACTTTTTAACTTAACCAGTCGAAAGTCGCCTTTTTTTTAGAGACACTTGGCCAACCGATTTATAAGCCGCGCACCCTATTTCTTCAAAAATCTTCTGAAACTTTTCCTCTGCCGATTCATCTTTAGATTGTTTTACACCGGGAATTTCGACATACTTCCTCCTTTTGTGTTGCTCCAGATGATTAATTCTTTAAAGTAATTAATAATAATAATGTTTATTGCTGTTAACATGCTTAGAATTGTGCATTTACAAAAGTCAAATAAGGAAAACATATTATTTAAATAGCACTTAAATCACAAATTTCGAATTCATAGACACTATAAAAGACTTTCTGTAAAAGGAAAGTCTTTAATTTATATTTCAATGTAACTATGTCTTAGGTTTCTTACTCTCAATGGTAATAGATTGAAGATCTTATAAGACATATGTAGAAAGCTTTGTTTATAAATTTTAATTATTTATTTAATTATTGCATGAACAAACTAAGATTCTGTATTGCCTTCACTACTGCTCACGGCTATTTAGTACAGAGCCTTTTCTCGTAATTTAATGTTTGTAGGTATCTTGTCAATTAATATAATTGACATAAATGATCATCCACCAATATTTCTTCCTCCTTGGACAAAGGAAATGCCCCAGTACAATTTGCAGTTGGAAGAGGAATTACCTGTCGGAACAATAGTAGGAACATTTACAGCTGTTGATGATGACTCTCCCATTGCAGGCTACTCAATAGAACCAAATATGTATTTCGAAATTAATAACGGAACAGGTAAAAAATGCATTTGATTTCTTGATAAATCAGTGTGTTTGTTTTTTCAGGAATTGTTCAGTTGCAAAAGATGATCGACTATGAAATGATTACAAAATTAAATTTTACAATATATGCATATGACTCTGGTATTCCTCAACTGAATACGTCAGCATTCATAGACATAACGGTTCTTAATATTAATGATAACTCTCCAATATTTTCGGAAACCTCTTACAATGCCACTGTGGACGAAAATTCGCCCAATGGAACATATATTGTAACAGTGCACGCAGACGATTCAGATGCCGATGAATATGGAGTTGTCTCGTATAGTTTGCTCGGTGAACATAGCGAAAATTTTGAGATATCTTCACATTCTGGAGAAATATCAGTTAAAAACCCATTGTTTTTGGACCACGAGATGTTAAATGAAACTGTTATTCAAGTTATGGCAAGTGATGGTGGAGTTGGAAATTTAAGACGGACAAAATCCGTACCTGTATATATCGCGGTAGCAGACATAAACGACAATGCGCCAGAATTTAATCAATCAATTTATAACACCACCGTTAGCGAAAATGTGAGGTTTAATCCACCATTCAAAATCACACAAGTTTTTGCCACGGATGACGATGCTGGAATTAACGGAAATGTTATTTATACAATCCATTCCGGAAATGATGATGGTATTCACCATAGTTAAATAAATACGAATTGTGTTACAAACATTTGTTGCAGATATTTTCTTATTGGGCGAGGATACAGGAATTTTATATGTTCACAAATCATTAGCAGGAAGAACAGGAACGTTTAGTTTACTGGTTGAAGCACGCGATGGAGGCAATCAACCGTTAACCGATACATGCATTGTTAACATTAAAGTTGTGAACGTTAACGATCACAAGCCAAACTTCATACATCCGATGTCTACCAGATCAGTTATCGAAATTACAGATGTAAAGCAAATGAGACCGTTTGGTTTTTTGAAAAGTAATTCTGCCTTTCAGACTCCCATCGCTGATTATCTAGTAATGACTGTGAAAGCTGCTGATAAAGATAATGGTGAAAATGGTCGAGTTACATACCATTTTAAACTGAATGATGAAAATGTTCAAATGACTGATGAATTTATTATAAATCCAGATACTGGAGATTTGCGGATCAAAACATATTTAGATAATAAGATTCAAGACAAGTATGAGGTAAGTAAAGAAAAGTATGAAACTTTTTTGTATTTATGTACTGTACAGTGTGGTTATATAAAAAAGAAAAATAACGGACATATGGGATATGTGCATGACCAAAAAAATGTTGAAAACTTTGAATTCGAATGCACAGTTTTAGCGCTTTCACATGGTAAACTACTATCGGAGTAAAATGTAGAGTCCGCTGGCTTTAAACGGTTATAAAAAAAAAAACTACCCAACCGATTTTTATTAAATAAAGCGTAATATAATCGTCAACTATTTCTACGTTTGCCGTACGTAATGTCATATTTCTTGTTAAATTTGGGAAAATGTGATAGTGAAATATGTACGGGAAAGCGCGCTTTTTCAATGAAAGTATACGAACTCAGAACTTTAGGATTTAATTACAAAAAAAGTATTCACTCAAATGGTATAATGTTTTACGTATGTGATAGAATACACCTTTAACTATACGTCGATACATTTTTATGCATTTCTGTATAATTACGCAAACGTTACAGCGATAAAATGACAGACGCGTTTATTCGCTTATTATAAGATACACTTTAAAAAGTTTTGTTCATATCGATAAAGGACAATTACAAATGATATGATCACGGAATAGAATCAATGACAAAAAAATGTGAAGGGCTGCAGGAATTAATATATTTTGAGCGAAAGAGATAAACGCAATACCTCGAGCGGTGTTGGGGGAAGGTCATTTAATCGCAAAGTTGTACCTTGCAGCAACGTTTCGTATAAAGCGGCACACACGCTAAGTACACGGTTAAGTAATATAGCATGAAATTGTTATTCTGTATTAATCAGTCAACTCCAGAGACTTGTTATAACTAGACCGCGCGTAACGTAGATTTTTCTATGAACGCCTGTTGTCAAGATAGGATAGGCAACCAACTGTTCATTGCGGGGCAGACGTACTTTCTGTAGCTTGCTTCAGTTATCCTAAATTTTAGTAGCAAAAAAAGATAACATATAGCTGTTAACTGTTTTAATCGAATTTATTGGTATTTTATTTGAACTAAATTGGTATATAACTGCCTTACTCTAGTCCTAATTTGATTTATATGTGTATTTTGGTGGTGAACACGTATGGGAAAATATAATCTTAAAACTAAAGATGTAAGTAGTAAGATATGATTATTTAGCGGATTTTGATTCAATATAATGCCTATCCAAAAACCCAATTGGGCTGTAACTGTTATTTATTTTTCTTAGACTGCTGATAACCATTTTGTTTACAACGCGGTGTGGTGTGGATTGAATGAAAAACCTGAACACATTTTCCGCAATTTGGCAAATTTTTAATGCATCGCTTGATACGTGCAACAATCCTCCACGATTTTTTCTAGTTAAAAGCTTTGAATGACTCTCTGATGCGAATATCGCATCTGCACATATGGAACATTTAACAGACTTAGCTATGTTTCTTGTAACAAAACCTGAAATATACTTAGTACCAGTAAGTACTTAGTTACGTCTATACCTAATAGGCAAATAGGTATTGCCGTTATCTTGCTGGTAAAGGATGTCGAACAATAGTTCTACGTTATTTTAAGTGAATGGGAAAGTCGAAAACGCTCTGTATTGCATTATTGTTTAACACCTTCGTAGGTACCTTTCTAAAATCGTCTACATGGTTTATTCTCAACAGAAATTTATCTGTTCACTAATTCGAGCTAATCACGAGAAAGATTAATGAACGGAACATCTAAAATAACAGCTTATTTCATTATATTGCATACATCATCTCAGCGATTTTTGCCCCGCGGTGCATTGTGTGTTGAATACTGTGTCGACAACACCTTAGATACGTTAAGCGCAGTCTAGTTATAGCAAGTCTCTGGTCAACTCATATACATTCATTATCATCATTATCGCTATGTTCTTCGAGATCATCTTCATCAAAGTCGATAACTGCGTCATCACTATCCTCGTCGTTGAGATTTATTACCAAAGGTTCTATGGCGACATCTATTAAATTCTCTTTTTCTCGGTACATATCTTCTACTTTCTTGGCATGGTGAACACAATTAGCCCAAACGCTTTTTGGCACATCTTCCAATGTTGCTTTGCAGAGGTCTAATACGTCTTTAATTTTGAATGTTGTGTTTAGCTTTGCAACTTTATTTTTGACATACGCCCATATCAATTCAATGGGGTTGAACTCACAATGGGCTACTGGAAGTCATAAAAGCTTCACTTTATCCTGTCGAACATCGTTTACCACTTTCTCCAGAAAATACTGTTTTTTGTAATTGTACATGCGAGATAATTGCAAAAGTGAAGGCCTTGTCATTTGATCGAATGTATCGAAGTGTTCTGGTACCTGAACTTTTCGCTTATTTAACCATTCAATTATGTCTGCTTTTCTCCATGCAGTTGTTGGGTTTCGAAATTCAGGATTCAACATTGTACGGTAAGGTGCTTGATCAAGTACAATAACTGACTTATCGGGCATCACCCCCAAGACATATCGTAACCATTCCTCAAAATGCTGTTTATTCATTTCGTCATGATAATCTGCTGACCCTTTCTTCCCAATGAAGCATTTGCTACATCCTGGTAAAAAACCGTTTTCGTTGCCGATGTCAAGTATAATGATCCGTTGCCCAGCTCCAGAAGGTCGTTTGATTCCACCCCTGTACCCATTGATTTCTTGAATGGTTCCTCGATATTGGTCAAAGCTGTCGCGGTTTTCCGGGGTTATATATTCCACCCAACCAAATTTTTTTGAATGGTTTGCGCCACACCATGTTTCGTCTGTAAAAAATAGATTCCAACCCGTTTCTCTATCTTTTGATGGCGTATAGATATTCGGTTCTTTTAGCAGCTATTGCATTCACTTCATTTAAAATAGGCCTGTTCTCCAATTTGCGATAGATAAAATTTATATCTTTTACCCATTTTTTCGACTTCCGACTACTTTTAATAGAGTCATTGCAATTATTATCTTTGGTCATAGTATAACATTTAGAAAATGCCCTTTAGCGCCTTTATTTTGAACCCGACGCAAGAAGTGTAGAAGTTTTTTTATAGATCTCATCAAGACCCTTCTTTTTTGTAATTAACACTTTTCACTTTGGTGCTTACTGTTATGTATTGGGTTAAGTTTAGTAAGTTAAGTTGGTACTATAGAGTTGAGAGAAAAGTGTCACAAAAAGGTCGTTCAATGTCTCTTGTTATGTTGTGTTCAATAAAGACTAATTAACGAATTGTGTATAGTCAATGGTCCGGTCACACCTCGTGTAAAGACACAACATAAATTGGCGACGAGATAAAAAGGAACAAAGCGAAAATCCGTGAAAAATCGAAGTCGTAACCTCCAAACCCGGAAGTGAGTCTTGTCAGCCATTTTCCATCAGTCCAGTCGGAAGTTAGTTGCAGTCGAATGTCATTGTAAAAACCATAGAAAACAACAATCAACAAAATGTCACTTATTGGTACGATCGAACCCATCGACTTAGAAAAAACGGAAATCGAAAGCTACCTGGGCGTCGATTCCCGAAGATGTGCTTTGTTCACATCGACTGACCTTGATGTGAACGTGAATGTCACTGCATTCTCGAACCTACCACATCGAGCGAAAAGTTGATCGAACGCAACGACTGGTCTAGACCACTCATTGCGTGAAAGTCATGCGCAGTTGCAGCTACAGGACGAATCTTGCAGCTGTTTTGCTATAGAGGTTATTCAGTGCCCTAACCTATAAATTCACATATTTTCTGTGAAATAAAACATGGAATTGTTCGAAGATTTTCTGGTTATTAATAGCAGTATCCTTAATGTAAAAACAAAACAAAATACAAAACTGACAAATGACAGTTCAATTCTTGTCTGTGATTGGTTAGCGCATAAAGTTTGTCCACGATTCGGGAATGCAGCTAAACTTGAACTTATCCCTATCGTATACGATCATGACGTCATGGCAGCCGGTCACATCACATGCACATCACGGAGCATATCGACTAACTTCGGGAATCGATACCCTGGAGAGAATGGATCACCTGTTTAAGTGCAATCAAGTCGAAAGTAATCATGAAGTCGATTTATTTGTCACCCTGGTTGGAAGTGAAGCATACAGAGTGATGAAAAACGCTGTCAAACCGAACAAAGTTGCTAGTCAGTCGTACGAGGAATTAAAGGCAATATTAAAGCAGCGAATGGCTCCAGTGAAGTCAGTCACGTTCGAAAGTCACCTGTTTTATAAAATTAGTCAAGGTAGTATGTCGATCGCTGAATATATAAGTAAACTCAAAGAACAAGCGGATTTGTGTGAGTTTGGAAATTTTTTAGATCGTGCACTGAGAGATAAGTTTATAAGTGGTATGTCAAATAAGAAGATACAAAACCGTCTACTGTCTGAGAAGGATTTGTCGTTTTCCAAGCTGTGCGAGTTGGCTTTAGCACAAGAATTAATACAGTCAGAGAGCCTTGAGTTACAGCAAGATGGTAAAGTAAATAAGTTGTATAGAGGAAACTCGTCCAAACAAGTGAGTCAAAGAAGGAAGGATGTCAGTCAAAGTCAAGTACGTGGTCAAATGTCAGTGTCGTGTAGTCCGAAGTCCAGTCGGAGCTTAGCATCGTCCAGTCAAAAGTCGAATAAAAACTCTACGTCTACGTCTGTTAGTCAAAGGTCAAGTCGAGGCCAGTCCTGTCTTAGATGTGGAAGGTTCCATAATCCAGACACGTGCCCAGCCAAAGAGTGGGAGTGCTTTTTATGTCATCGTCAAGGCCATACGTCCAGAGTCTGTAGGAATAAACAGAAGAAAGTCCATTTACTAGTCGATCAAGAGGATGTCACGGAGGAAGCAAAAGAAGAGTCGACCGATGAAGAATTCGTGGGATTCTGCAAGAACATTCAGGTGTCAAGTAAGTCTAATCCAGCTATTTTGAAAGTTAATGTTGAAAAACGCATAATAGACATGGAAGTTGATACAGGCGCAAGCGTAAGTTTAATTTCTGTTGATACTCGTAACAAATATTTTAAAGATATACCAATTTGTAAAAGTAGGTTAAAAATTAAAACCGTACAAGGAGATCAGTTACAAATTGTAGGTGAAATGATGGTAAAGGTTAAATGTATTGAGTCCGATGTCAAGTATGAATTGCCGTTAGTCGTTGTCTTGTCTAAAATCGAGTTTATACCACTACTGGGTAGGAATTGGCTAAATATGTTATTACCTAGGTGGCGTGAAAGTTTGCATTGTAATGTCATTGAGGTAGATATTTCAAAAATTGTGTCTGAATTTAAAGACAAGTACAGAAATGTCTTTAGTAACGATAAAGCAAAATGCATCAAAAATTTTAAATGTAATATTGTGTTAAAAGAAAATGTTACCCCTGTATTCCACAAACCGTATACCGTCCCTTACTCTATTAAAGAAGAAGTGGAAAAGGAACTTGAAGAAATGGTAGTAAATGGAATATTGGAAAAGGTTGAATACAGCGAGTGGGCGAGTCCAATAGTCGTAGTGCCCAAAAAGTCATCGAAGTCCTTAAGAATCTGTGTTGATTTTAAGGTAACTCTTAATCCATTAATCAAGGTTAATCATTACCCATTACCGAGGGTAGAAGATATTTTTAACCAAGTTGCTAAGGGGAAATTCTTCACTGTTCTTGATTTGAGTAATGCTTATCAACAGTTAGAGATGAGCCCTGAATCCAAACATTTGTTAACGATTAACACACACAAAGGTCTTTATCAGTATAATAGATTACCTTAAGGCGTAGCTTGTGCACCAGCACAATTTCAAGCAATTATGGATCAGATACTTCAGGGAATTAAAAATGTTGGCTGTTATTTAGATGATGTCATTATCGTGGGTCAGTCGCTTGAAGACTGCTTCAGGAATGTTGAAATTGTTCTGTCTAGATTAGATAAGTTTAATGTCAAGGTGAATTTCCAAAAATGTAAGTTTTTCGTCCAAACGGTGGAATTTTTGGGTCACGAGTTGTCGGAAATAGGAATCAAACCTATGAAGAGTAAAATGGAGGCTATCGAAAGAGCACCCGAACCCAAAAACCTGCAACAGTTACGCTCGTATTTAGGTCTGCTGAACTATTATAACAAATATTTACCTATGTTGTCTTCAGAATTACATCCGTTGTATAGGTTAGAGCAAAAAGATGTCCCATTCGAATGGTCCAGTAAATGTCGACAAGCCTTTGAGAAGAGCAAGCAGTTATTGCTAAACAGTAAAGCTTTAATTGCATACTCACCTGATTTACCTTTAGTTATGGCTGCCGATGCGTCCCAATACGGAGTTGGCGGTGTGCTTAGTCACATAGTGAACGGCGAGGAAAGACCAATTATGTTTGTATCTGGCACAATGACGGAAACTCAGCGTAGATACTCACAGCTTGAGCGAGAAGCACTGGCAATCATTTTTTCAATTAAGAAGTTTCATAAATTTATCTACAATAGGCCTTTTACGCTGATCACCGATCACTTACCGTTGAAAACAATCCTGGGAGCGAAAAATAAAATACCTACTCTGTCTGCTGCGAGATTACAACGATGGGCGTTGATCCTACAAGCTTACCAGTATGAAATCAAATACCGGAAAGGACAAGATATGGCAAACGCTGATGCCATGTCACGACTTCCACTTGAAGAATCGACGGAAGAAAAAGCGTATTCTTTTTCTGATTATTATGTGCTACCGTTGACAGCACTTGAGATAGTAGAATGCACCAAGCAAGACCAAACACTTTCTAAAGTGATAGAATATACACAAAAAGGTTGGCCCAACAAGATTAACGAAAGTAATCTGAAACCATATTACATCCGAAGAAGTGAATTAACAGTTGAAAATAATTGTTTACTCTGGGGGAATAGAGTTGTCATTCCATTCCAACTGCGGGATTCAGTCTTGAAATTGCTACACGATAAGCATATAGGGATAGTTCGAGCAAAAATGTTAGCACGTGGTGAAGTTTGGTGGCCTAATCTAAATCAAGATCTGGAGAATTGTATTAACTCTTGCGAAAATTGTCAATCCTTACAACCCAAAGCAGTTCCAGTACCGTATACACCATGGTCAAAAACCGAGCGAGTTTGGGAGAGAATACACATTGACTTCTTGGAAAAATTTGACAAGAAATTCTTGATAGTAGTAGATAGCTACAGTCGATGGATCGAGATACAGATAATGCATGGAACAAATTCGTCTAAAACTATTCAAGCGCTAAAACACATATTTGCTACGTTCGGAATTCCAGAAGAGATAGTATCAGACAACGGACCTCCATTTAATGGGGAGGAATACAAGAAGTTTGCACTTTCAATAGGCACAAAAGTATCCTTGACTCCACCAGTTCATCCTTGCTCAAATGGCAAAGCGGAAAAGTATGCGGATACCATCAAGAGAGGCTTATTGAAGCAATTAAAGGATAATGAAAAACAGAAGATTACCATGACTTTACAGGAACAGATCGATGAATACTTGTTTTCTTTTCGCAATACACCCAACTCAGTCACAGGAGTTTGTCCGGCGAATTTAGTATTAAAACGCCAACCCAGAACAAAACTCTCCTTACTAAAACCAACATTTTTAAGAGGGAAGAGAAGAGAAGATAAAATCGATGGAAAAGTGAAAATATACCAGGATAGTAAAAGAGGAATAATGAGAAGATTCTATGAAGGCCAAAAAGTACTTACCTTTGATACTCGTGTCAACAGGTGGATTCCTGGAAAAATTGCAAAGGTCGTCAGTCCAGTTACATATTTAGTAATGGTGAATAATCAGGTACGATATCTTCATGCCGATTACCTAAAGATGTCCATATTAGAAGAAGAGATAAATCCAATTGTAAGACCGTACATACAAGGGAGTAACCCCAGTCCTTCGGTCAGCGTTGAGAAGGCTCCGGATGAGAATGTTCAGGAAGAAGTGATTGAAGACTCAAGTGTTTCTTTACCTGATAGTCCAAATCCTGACCAAGCACCTAAAAGTCCTGCTCCAGTTTCTATAACGCCTCAGGTACTCAGACGTTCACAAAGAACCATAAAGGCGCCCTCTAGGCTTGATTTGTAAAGGGGGAAGAGTGTTATGTATTGGGTTAAGTTTAGTAAGTTAAGTTGGTACTATAGAGTTGAGAGAAAAGTGTCACAAAAAGGTCGTTCAATGTCTCTTGTTATGTTGTGTTCAATAAAGACTAATTAACGAATTGTGTATAGTCAATGGTCCGGTCACACCTCGTGTAAAGACACAACACTTACTTTTAGAGGAAAATGCAAATTAAAAAAATAAAATAAATAGTTTAACTTTTCAATACAAAACTTCTCAAAACCAAAGCAACTTTAAGCCATTTTGGCCAGTGTAAGTTAAAAAAAGAAAAAAAAAATTTTTCAATCCGTTATGGATCTTTTAAACTTTTGACACCCTCAACAACCATGAAGATGGTTACGGATCAAAACCAAAATAGGACGTTTTCGGGCATCCTGCGCAATCCAGTCTCGTACGACTTTCATTACATCCGTGATGGCGGAAAGCCATTTCTATTGTTTCTAAGATTGTTTTGTCAAACGCCTCTCTATATCTAGGAATACTCCCGTGAGGACTGTTTATAGTGCGCCGGTCTCTCAATCCGTCCTACGACGCAGTGCAGGGCTGATTCTGTAGACCTTCCTGGGGAGTATACGTGTTGGTTAGGGTGCAGTGGAAACTGTGTTAGCTTTGTATCCTTATGTACCTATCCCCACAGTACCCTCACTTTTAGACAGAAAAACCCATAACTGAGCCCTCTTCCCTCCCTGGCGATTGAGTTAGCGTGGTCCTTTTCCTCAATGCTGAAAACTATCAGCCTCCCCAAAGGTGATCTTGTACGGCACCCACAAATTGTGGGAGGTTGCCAACCACCTCCTTCAAGGGGAATGGTTGTTCTCGTACGATATTCTTAGGATCTCACCTGAGTACTTCCAATCCCTGAACGTGGCTGCTAGTGTAGCGCCTTTTAGGATGAACAGATGCTGGTTCAAGAACCTTGGCCAGGTGATTTTGTACCATATCCGCCTGGTTAGCCTACCCAGATGGTTATTGGTATTTATGATCACCACCTTCATCTGACCTCTGCGTCTTTTTCTCTCCGCCTACTCGTTTTCCTGCTCGACCGGAGTTAGCTCTAGGAGCTCGCCGCCTCTTGGTCACAGTTGAGTCACAGGAAATGGATGGTTTGGAGATGACGTCTATCCAGACGCCAGGCCAGGGCTACCAGTAAAATATATCTTCTAGAGGATAGCAGAAAACAGGCCTGATTTCGCTTCGAGGTAGGTCATTCGAGAACGGTCTACCTTTGGCTAGTCAGTTTCCTGCCACTAGCCCTCCAAATGCTCACCCAGTCGGTGGTCTGACCCGATGAGTCAGCCGATTGATCATGGTGTGTTAAGCCTGTGTTAACTGAACCACTCAAGCCCCACAACCACGACAATGCCCATCACTGAGGGGGTCACTATGGGATTTATTTGTAGAACATGTGATGTACCCAGCCCAGCCCCGAGTGACTGCCCAACTCAAGATTTACTCGTAAATTCAAAACTTACCCTCCCAAACTAACTAAACCCCATGGCACGTGATCGTGTAGACAAAGCTAGGTACCTAACCTGAATAATAGGACCACTTACTACGTTGTGTTTTTAAGAGTCACTACAAGATATGTGTTGCCTGTCGGAGTGAGGATCAAGTAAGGAATACAAAAATAAAACCAGTACATGCTTTAAAAACGGAGATTTAATCCAAATACTTCGCATCGCATTATTAAATTTAGAAAATGGTAGTTCACCAAGTACAAATATAAAAATAGGCTGGGGAAAAAAGAACTGACCAAGAAAAAACCCAGCCAACAAATTAATATTGAACTTTATAGCAAAATTAGTTATCTGTAATGGCATGAATGCATATTATGATGGTTGTCAAGTAAATTAATATAAGGTTGATTCACAGGCTCCGCTGGAATTCCTAAAGAATTAATATTTCATACACGTAATAAAAAAACAATCATTAAAACAGTACAAAAAAAAAGAAGAAAAAAAACGGAAATACTGTGGCCCATGTGAGACTCGTCATACAACGTTCACCCCACTTGTAACTTCCACTGATGGTGTTTTTGCCCCACAATTGACATCTTTTATAAGACACCTGGGTGAGGTCCTTGCTGATCGATGGACCAGACCCCTATCTATAGTAATGGGTTGGCTACATGCTAGAATAAGCATAGCAATAATCAGAGCCACCAGCATGTGTATCCGTGGTACCCGCCACAAATGGAAGCGTACATATGCCTACGAAGATGGAGCCGCCCTCCCCACTATCCCATAATAATACACATTTATATTTATATTTATTTTTTTTAAGTTATTTTTATATTATCCACATTAATGGCTGTCATTTTTCAAACTAATATATCTTATCTTAAAAATAATAAAAAAAAAATTAAAACAGTACAATAAATTCACATAATAAGTTTGGATATTGGGTGATCAGTCCAAATCCCACACCGAGTAGTCTTTAGTTGCTCTGGTCATGACATGTCAACATTGTATGAAATCGATAGGAGTTGGCCTCTCAGAAGAGCATTTCACACAGGAAGGATACCCCAATGGATCCAAAAAAAACAAAGGGCACAACGGGAACACGCCGTACGCTTTGAGCAGATCCCTGTACAAGTGAGGCCGGGACTTGCCTGGTCGGGTTATAAATTACCGAACTCCAGGCTCTCTACCATGAGTACTGACAGTAACCGATCAAAAGACAAATCATGACATAACAAAAATAACAGAGCAACCAACGACAAACTCCCACGCATACATAATTATAAACAAAATATACAGAATTTATGTAGGCGTTGACAGTTGACATATTTGCACTGGCATAACAAACACTGATACAAAACCAATATTCGGTCACTACATGTCGGGGATCGACTAATCGGATTAATTAGCAATATCGGCAAGATACAAGACACAAAAAAACATAAAAAAAAGATATATCTCTGCGTATGACAGTTCTGAACTTTAGCCAGCCTCTGCTACGTCAAATCGAAATTAAATATCGGTATCAAATATCAGTATCAAATATAGCACAGTACATATTCGAAACAAGTCACCCTGCCAAATATTAATAATCATGATCACCCGGTTCAAATAAATAGTAGGAGCATAACGATAGTATCACATTACAACAAAAACAAAGAAACATGTGTGGCAAATATTAGTATAAGGTAATTAATTCTTAATGCCAAGTGCAATATGTAAAAATCAACCACCTAACGTACGTCACTCGCCCCCAGATAAAGCACCCTGTAAATAAACAGTAACATATTCAGGCAAAAATCAAAAGCGAAATGTGCTGCAATAAATTCAATTATACATTAAAATGTAGTTCTGCTTACTTGTATTGAATATCGCCCCTAAGGGAACATACAGTATCTAAATATAAATAAAACACGTAAATCGGTCAGTAATTCATGTAGCCAGCGCTTGGAACAAAGGAGTAAATTGGAAAACAACATATTTATGTAGAATCTCTATGCATTTAATTCAAAGTATGACCAGTATATTTAAAAGTGCAAATTGTATCTAGAATGTGTCATAAATGGCAATAATCATGCTGTACTAGAATAACATTGAATTGACAAATAATCAAAACACGATCATATCACTATTAGATGGATGCAATAGACGTAGAGATAAAAAAAACGAGTACATCACCTTTCTAATTGTCGAAGCTGCACTCACTATTTGCAACGTAAAAATTACTTCTGCCCTCAACAAAAACACAAATACCTCTGCCCAAATCTCCCCTGTTTAAACAAATTCTAGACGAAAATTGTTAATATCGACCGTGCTCCGAGACGTTGGGTCGATAGGGATCATTAAGTTCCCTCGCATGGCGTTATATTTGACACATTTATTGTAAATTATGGCCCATTTCAATGTAGAGCCAAGAAGAAAAAAACACGTGCTCCACGGAAACGAAACAAAGCGCAATCTTGACTTTTTTCTTCGCGCCAGGGTCGGTTTCGGGAATATTTAAATCGAATTTTAGCGGGCAAATTCGGTTTCATCACAAATAGTATCCTAAAATAGAATTTTTTTCAAAAACAGTACAAAATATCTAAAGTTATCATTGAACATAAAATGTAGGTCTTCTAATTGCTTATTGATTTGGTTAAGAATATTTTGCAATAACTAATCTCTTTCATTTATTCAAGAAGTACTGCTTCAATCTCGACCAATATCAGTAGGCCTAGATAAGTCTTGCGGGCACGTAGACACACCCATACACCGGTACAGAAGTCATACCAAAAACCACTTCTTTGCACGTTTTAGAGTTAGTAGATCACACCAGACTCAAAGATTAATTACCAAACCTCCTATTATCCTATGAAGAAACACAAAAGTGAAAAGTGGTTGGTAGTACGGAAATGTGTGTTTTTCTTTTCTATTCAAGAATCGAGATACTAATTTAACTTCTTTTGTTTTAGTTAACTTTGGTAGCCAGGGATCATGGAGAATCAGTGTGGCATGAGACATTGCACTACTTAACAGTTTTAGTTATGAATTCGGATAATGAAGCAACATACATTGATTACGAAACAAATACGTATCATTTTTCCATAACGGAAAATAGTCCCCCGAATACATTTGTAGGTGAGAACCATAAATACATTTTTATATGCTTTCTGTTCCATTGTATCGAGAAGATTCTTGAAATTAGCATGATCATTAATAAAAGTGCCAAGGTAACTCTGGAAAGGACGCTGTGCTAATGAAAGTTTATTTTGAACCCAAAAGTATCTATAGTACCTAACTTGAAATTCTGAAAGGATTCAATTAAGAGTCACTTAACCTTTACTAATTCAACAAAGGGACTACAATTGTTCTCTTCAGTGAAACAAAAACATGCTTCTCAGTGGGTTTTAAGGACTTTTCAAAATCATGATATATAATGCGAAATAAAATAGCACTCTCTGCCACTAGGTACATAAGTCATAGGCCAATTTCTCTACCATGGCTGTAAATCTAGTGATCGTTTGTGTTTAAATAGACCTTGCGAAACAATAACATGATTTGTTTTTAGGTCGTCTTAAGCTTATGTCTCGAAATCAAGACAAAACGTCGAAGGTCTATTATTATTTGTTGTCTGATATTGATAATGCCTTCTACATCGATAAACTGAATGGAAGTTTATATACAAGAAAGGGTCTCGACAGAGAGCATATAGATGAATATGAACTACAAATTTTAGCAAATAGCGAACCAGACTTTTATCTGACCAGTATGGAGGAGAATCATATGCTTAACGAAAGTGATACATTGCGTAATGTAGCAACAGTGAAAGTTACTATTCTCGATGTGAACGACAACGGTCCAGTGTTTAATCGTACAGTTTATTATGCGGCAGTTAATTGTATTGCCGACATCAATACTTTTGTTGCAAATGTATCCGCGATCGATTTAGATTTCGGCGTTAACGGATCATTTATGTATTACATTAAATCTTCGAATTTATACAAGTATGACTCGATTCACAGTTCAGGTTCAGTAATCCCATCGCCTTTTGTCATTTCTGAAAGTGGCCAAATTTTCACTGCTACCAATTTGAGTGAGAACAACCAACATCACTTCATCGTAAACGTAGTTGCTAAGGAAATTATGTATCCTGAACGAGAGAGTGACGCTAAAGTTTATGCAAGTATTCAATTTTCTTTCACATTACAATGTTAGAAAATGTACATATCATTCTAGGTATGGATCTTTGAACCGGAACAACTAATACGAATAATCTTATCAAGACCTGTTGAAGAAGTGTTAAAGGAGAAAGACGAAATTGTGCAGGAGTTAACTAACGCTACCAATTCAATAATTATTGCTACAAGCATTAAGAGTCACATTAATGAAACTGGGCAGGTGAATGACGAATGGTAAATTGTACTTTGTCTACTTCTCCAGGTAATCATTTGTTGTAGGTCTGATTTGTACATCTTGTCAGTAAATCGTTCTACACAAACCATAGACTCCGTGTTTGATATACTTAAGATCATCGACGCAAAATATGACTTTCTTAAAGATTATTATGCCGGATTTGCAATTGAGAATGTCCTTCCTGCATTTGCTCAAGAAGAGGAGGAATCATTTGATCCCGCCTTGTCCGCATTAATCGCTCTGGTGGTGGTGTTAACAGTCGGTATTGTCACATTTACGGTTGTTTGCTGCTGTTTGAGGAAGTGTATGATTTCACCTAATGACTTGAAGAAAAAGAAAGATGCCTTGATCAGTAAAGCCATTATTGACGAATTGAATACTACAGAAAACCCATTGTGGATTGAACAGTAAGTTTTGCTTGATACATTAATGTAACAAGTGTAAGAATTATAAATTACGAAAAAAACTTTAGATAAAAGTTTTAGCTGAAATTACAGATATCACAGACATACACAGACAAATATACCTATTTGTGCAGATATACACGAATATACATTTCGGTGTACTTAAAAGCGCCCCTTATTAAGTAGCAGTATAAACATGTTAAGTAAAATTATGGTTATGAATTTATGTATTAGATGTCACTGCAAAAAATGTAGAGCGTTAAAATTTGCACAATTCGAATTCCTTATTATTGGTATTATTACCATTGTTCAATTAAACAATGGTGGCTCAACTGACCTCTTAATAATATTAACAATAAAGAATTCGAATTGTCCAACGCTCTACATTTTTTGCAGAAACGTCTAATGCATAAATCCATAAGCATAATTTTACTGAACATGTTTATACTGCTACTCAATAGAGGGCGCTATTAATTATACCTAAATGCAGTGACTACTACAAACAGTAGAGACAAGCAGCGATTAGCTCCGCCCATCCGTCAGTAAGAGGCAACATTTTTGGAAAATTTGTGTTCTTAAAATACGAATTTCAATATTTTGATCAACATCGATTAAACAAGTCAATCCAAATCGAAAACACTCGCTGATCAAAAATAAACAAAGAAAATGTTCCTCATAATGGCGACCGTATGTATACCACGTGATTAGTAAGGCCAATAAAAATGGATATTCGATTGTCGCCACTGTTTGTAGAATAGTCACTCGATACCTTAATACAGTGACGGTGGTGACAATATGAACCCAGCCACCTTGTTGCAGCGAAAATTCAAAAGGTGATGTTTAGATGTCATGAGATAAAACTATTTTTTTCTCCAACCACCTGAATATAATAAGACGCTATTTTGTGACGGTGTTCGGTACGTAAAATTGACGTTTTGCGGATTAATCGCTTTCACCATGGCAACTGTACAAAAAGTGGATACTTTTGGTCCTAGTACCAAAAAGAAATTGACCTTGAAAGTTGACCAATTAAAAAATTACAATCACGGAGATATGTCACATTGACATCGGTTTACATTGCAGGTTGTAAGATATTTCTATACATACAAATCAAATATTTTTGCATATTCAATGCAAATAATGCTGTTACCTATACGTATGTACATGTATTGAAAATGATTTACGCTCGCTATTTTTATTTAAATCATGTGTAACGTAATTTACATATTCGGTGAACGTAATTTTAATACGTATACAACCCGCCGTCGCGCGTAACGCCATCTACTTAAGACACATTGCACTATTATCTGTCATTTTGAATTCAAAATTTGAAAAAGTTAATTGCAATTAATTTTAATTAAAAAACTGTATTGTAAGTTTTTTATTTCAATACAAAATATAACAATATTAATTGTGTATGCATTAGAAATGACTGAAACTGATAGCGACATGGATTGCACTCCGCCAGAGATTATAGAAACGGCAGAACATGCTACCTCAAGATTTGCTCCCTACAAAGTCACGAGAGGTGAGAAGTAAGAAGTAAGAACGAATAGGTTATAAGTTAACCTAAAAACTAGAGTGGCATGACACGTGAGAACAAGAAAGCAGAAGTTCTTATACTAGTAGTGAAACTGTGACTGAATCTAAATTCGAATATAATTTGAAGTAAAGGGGGTTGGAGAAAAAATTTTATGTTTTATTCGTACAAAAAATGCGTTTTCGGGACTCGGAAGGTTGCTGGACTCCGCTGACGCGTCGTCCAGCAACTATCTTCCTCGTCCCGAAAACTGACATTTTTTGTACTAATGAAACAAATAACTATTTTCACTACTAGCGTCTGATGACGCATGTGATTATTAACCTTTTTTCCACTTGTAAAGTCGGCTTTCTCGGCAGTTGTTCAAAGTGGTTAATAATGTGGACATTATTAACTAGTAGTCAATAATGAGAACTGTCACGCTGTCACTTTTAGAAAACACAACCCGAAATTTCGCTCAATAAACGTTTGGACAAGTTCTCTAAAATGAATAATTGCCGCACAATCCGCCATTTCCAGAGAAATTACATACATAAAATTATCACATTTTGAAAAAATTCGAACGAAATTACTCTTTGAAAATATCTCAATGACAGAACAAAATGCGGCCTGTTTGACTTGTACTTCTACGTACTTGATTGACAAGTTAAATTAAAAAACAAAAAATTCTGTCTTTGTGCTCCAATGATACTCACACGTGAAACTACAGTATGCCATTTTACTGTAATCAGTAATCACCATGTGCTTAAAAAATGAAAAAAAACCGTTTTCGTGCTAAGGTGAGTAACTATTTAGCATTGCGCAGTCTGCGCATGCGCACACCTGATGTTTAAAATATGCGATATGATTGCCTTTACTAGAGGAATCTTTGTTTAAACTTTCAACAAAAAATATCTCTAAAATAAGAAAGTTAACATTGCCCAGTCTGCGCATGCACACATTATTCGTCAAGATTTTCCTTGCTTGAGGTATTGTATTGTATTGTATCGTATGGATGACACTTCCTAGGTGCCAGAACTATAAGCTACCAAATGCGAAAAGAACGAAGTACATACATATCTGGACAACTGTAGGACTAGTTAAGGTCTCAGACGGACGGATGGAAATAGTGCCCAAAATAGCGTAACAATTTACTGAACTCTATTTTGTCTAAGCTGGCTGCTTTATCCCACACGTATTCCAACAAGGAGTACACCTTAATCGATCTGATTTTTAGTACTTCAACACAGTTAATATTATTATTCGTCTAATAAATGCACTTCTAAACACACAATAACTACATACACATAGCGTAGCAGAAACACAGCTTAAATAGTAAGTAAGCTGTGGCAAAAAATCGATGCAACATGGCCGCCGAATCTCAACAACCAATCAAAAATTATACACTATTGTTGCCACTGTCTCTATAAATAGCACAGATCTACACATACACAGATTGGTAACCTTATACATTTTTTGGGAAACAAATTTAGGTATACTTAAAAGCGCCCTCTATTGCGGAGCAGTATAATCATGTACCGTTTAAAACTGTAATATGACGCTTATGGATTTACGCATTAGATGTCGCTGCAAAAAATTTAAAGCGGTAAAGTGTGCATATAATCCAGTTTAATTGTATTTTTACCAGGAAAGTTGTGGGGTAGTTTTGATTTCTTTGATTCTATATGTTTTTTGGGGTGCTGAATCCGAATCTGAGGTTTGCTAACAAAATTTCATGACGCAACATTGAAAAAAATACAAAAAAAGTTGAATAAGATATTTTTTTAGCAGTTTTGTGCTTACAACTCGAAAACTATCAACTTTTCGAAAATAACCTCCCTATCTTATATCTTATCGGCGTGGTAAAGAGTGTAACGTTAATGATGGCAGAGATATACATAGTTTGTAAGTATGCCTTTGCGGTTAGCAATTTGTCAAGACCTTTAAAGCCGCAAATAGTGTCCGCCAACTTCAAAAAACCTTCACGATTCTTTAAGAACCTGCCCTATGTTCGTGTGTATCTGTGACCACAGGGACCCGCTTTTAATATCTCCCTTACGACGAATGAGTAGCTTCAGTGTTAAATTAAACAATTATGGCTCAACGTACCTCCTATACCACTGTAATAGTACGAATATTAAGGAATTCGAATTGTGCAAACTTTAGCGCTTTAATTTTGTTTCAGCGACATCTAACGCATAAATCCATAAGCGTCATATTACAGTTTTAAACGATACATGTTTATACTGCTCCGCAATAGAGGGCGCTTTTAAGTATACCTAAATTTGTTTCCCAAAAAATGCATAAGGTTAGCAATCTGTGTATGTGTAGATCTGTGATAAATAGTATATTTGTGTAACACATAAACTGCATAAGGTTAGCAATCTGTTGTTTGTGTATATGTTACCGGCAAACTGCGAAATCCGGCATTTTGCAAAATCCCTGGGCATTTCGCGAAATGACCAACGCAGCAGGCAAAGTGAGAAATGGAGCTCGAGTTCGCACTTTGCCTGCCTCTCTTTAGGGATTTCGCGAAATGCCGATACATGCAGGCAAAGTGCAAAAGCTTCATCATTTCCCACAGATTGCGCGTACAGCGCGTTGTCATTTGATTCATGATTGTACGACGATTGCGATTTTATAAATACATACGAATTTCTTCTCGATCGAGCATCAATATTGTTGAAAAAAAAATTGTAATTACACTAACGTATTGGGTGTTTAATGCAAATTACAATCTGTACTCCTTCTCTTACGGCTAACCGCTGCGTGGTAAAAGAAATAGAATTAATACTAAAGAGAATATAATTTTCCACTTAGTTAGTATGTTGCTGGTTTTAAATGGCCAAGAAGAATATGTTAGTATATTTGTAAGCAATATTTGGTTTAAAAAATAAAGCCATGCGTGGAGAATACATCAGATTGGGGAAGGTATACTAACGCGACAGGTTTACGTTTGACACCGCTGTACCCGCAATCTGTGGAAAATGGCAGAGCATCCTCACTTTGCCTGAATGTTTGGGCATTTTGCGAACTCCCTAAAGAAGAGCAGGCAAAGTACGAACTCGATCTCCATTCCTCACTTTGCCTGCGGCATTAGTCATTTCGCAAAATGCCTAGGGATTTTGCAAAATGCCGGATTTCGCAGTTTGCCGGTAACATATATATGTGCTGTAATCTTGATTTAGTTGTTATTTTGGGTACTAGGTATTACCATTGTTTAAATGTATTTAAACAATGGTATTACCATGCAAATATGTTACAGTTACAGATAGCTCATTACTTATGGAAATCGGAAAATGAAAGATATAATCTTGTAGCACTATCTTCGCGTCTGTTTTTCCGAATTCCATTTATCTACCTTAAATTTAGTTTCATTTTTTTATTAATTGTAACGGTTTTGTTTGTTTGTTTTTTCAAGCTTTAGCCTTTAGGTTTTGGTATTCATTAATTGCTCCATCTTGCTGGATTTTGTATGTACAAGGGATTTTGGTACTGGTTCACGTCTCTGAAATATCTTATCCTCACATCCTTCTATAGTTAGGTACTTGTTCGAGGCTTGTATCTTTTATTTTACGCTTATTTTCTGACTTTCCCTTGAAATGTATATGTTTGTAACAACACTATAGCTATAGGTACTAGGATTTTTCTTAGTTTAACGCACACTTCATCTGTGTATTATGACGTCATAACTAAGGATTGTTACATAGCATCATTCAATTGATGGAAAAAAATACATATGTAGGCAGCCATAGAAACAGTCCTACATACTCCATTACATCAACGACTTCTATTGACCAATTACTAAAAAAAATGATTTAAAAAAATCATTTTAATTGTTTTTTCGTAATAACAACGCCCACAGTACTTATCAGCAGAAGTCGAAAAGCGACTGCCACATCTGGGTAGCAGTTGATGTTAAAACTGGAGGTTCTGTTTATGTACAAATGGGAAACTCATAATTTTGTGTGTAAGAAAATCTAAATTGAAGGCCATCATGGTTGTTGAGGAAGTTTAAAAGAGCCATAAAGGCTTGAAACAATTTTTTTAATTTTTCTCACATACACTGGGTAATGTGGAATAAAATACTCTACAAAATAGCTTGTTGCAATTTTTTTTGGTGAGTTTTTAGTTTTTGAGAAGTTTTGAATTGAAGAGTTACACTGTCTATTTTATATTTTTAATTTTAATTTATATTAATTTAAATTAACTTACTGTGTTCGATCATGTAGAGGGCGTTCCGAATTGCTGCTTGTGTGAAACCATCAACATCGCTAACGGTTTCTTACATTGCCTTATTTTTTTGTTAATATTTAATGCATTCACAAATCTCTGTAAAATTAAACTTGTTACGTATACGAATTCTTATATTACTAAAGTGTGTTGTATTTTTCTATATTATCGAGTTAATGTAAACTTTGAAAGCTCTTTTATCATCTCTACATTTTTATCTTAATTATAATTATGTAAACTTGATATGACCGAATGAAGGTAGCAAATTCGGCTAAATATTCCCAGAGGGGGGTCTCTGGGCGGAGTGTCCGTTGCGCCCCTAGAAATGGGACTGTTTATTAAAAAATAAAAATTTTATTTAATTGTTCGACCAAGTGTAAATAAAATTGTTTTCACTCGGAAGTGATAAAGAAAAACTATTTCGAGTATTCAATTCATTTTTACCCATAATATTAATATATTCGTCACTCCAATTCTGCAAAAGTGGTTTTCACACAGTATATTAAGTAATACAAATTTGTTTTAGAAAACTGAAAATCTATGAAGAACAAGAACTTACAATGCAAGTGTTCAATGAGCCGGATCAAGCTGCAATGGAAAGGAGAAATAGTAGTGATTATGTCTTAGTAAGTTGTGTTCCGATTAATATGTACGAGTGTGTAACATAAGTCCTAGGATGACAACACTTACGCAACCATTCAACATCCAAACAGAAGGGGATCGGCTCATACTGCAACCTTGTCATTGGGAGATGACATTGCAGATTACGCCACATTATCACGAATACCTCGCCATTCGACTAGTTCACAGGGTTCCCTTAAGGACACAGTAAATGTAAGAAGTGCTTTCCATTAATGGCACTTGATTATCAAGTCTTGCAATTAAGTATTTGTTTCGTATACCACTACCTACATTTTAACTTCTTTTCAGTACTACGAAGCCGCAATGGGTTTTCAAGGCTCCACGTTTCAAGTCCCCGATTCTTCTTTGGGGGACATTGAATCAGAGGAATGTAGATCGCATCGTCATGATTCACAAATGAGTGTGAATAACGAGGGACAATTAGAATATGTAGCCGAACTAATATAGATTTAAATTCGGAAATTTTGGTACTTGGCCATATATGTAAGATATTTATTTTGTTATATAATTTAATAGTAAATTAATGTTTAGTACCTAGTATTATACATAATAGTACATTTTAAGCTGATTATTTCAATTTAAGTGGCGTGATATTTGATTAATGCACATTCTTTTTTAGTTGATTTCTCTTGAAAAATTTTGGTTTTGTACGCTCCTTTTCCATCGTTACAAATTTATTTAATACATGGTATAGTTTTTAGTACTTACATGATTTTGTGTCAATTGCTGATAATTGATTTGTAATATAACATAATAAACACAATCTAGTCATACAGTTGTAACTTGCATACTCTATATATTAAGTAAAGTTATTCTATTTTTAATACGCATTTGCTGTGACCTGGAATTAGAGACCGCATTGCAATAGGCACTAGGAATTAAATTGGTACTTTTAGGCAACACGTTTATTGTCGCTGATGCTTCCATAGGCACTTATTATTTTGCTAATCTGCAGGTAGACGTGTATCGATATGTGAACGGGTGAGTTGGTCAAATGGAAAAACTTCGATGTTGAACTATTTATGGAGGAACTAGAAAAACGATTGGCATTGTGACTACTTTTTAATTATCTTTCTACACCAAATATATATAACACACTATGTAGATACATTTTTTATCAATATGCACTTTCTTGTTACACGATCATAGACATGTGACACAGTAGTACCTACCATTGAATTTAGTAGTACGATGGCCACTTATATGTTTAAACGATTCCGGGACACACAGACTCATACACAAAATTTCATTAAAATCCGTTCAGTCCCAGGCACTGAAGAATTTTATATGTAAAGGTAACACATTTTATTTGAAAGCTAAACAAAAGTTCCATTTTGTTTCATGTATAAACGTCTCGTTTTTTGTCACCTTGGTGACAAAAACCGTGTGCATAAAAGCGACCTTACACCATATCGCATCATAGGCAGTGATAAAGTGGAATGAAAAACGCCTATGAGATAAAATGTGATATGGGTAAGTATCAATTTTACATGGTTATTAAAATGCAAATAATAGAAGAATGATACATTATGAACTACCCTCTGTTATAGTTTGAAATAATATGTTTTTAACTCAGAGTAAGAATTTCTTCTGAGGTTGTTATAACTCAGAGCAAAGATCAGTAGTATTTGCTCAGAGTAATAAATAAAGTACAACGAGGGTTGTTAATATTGTACTAACCTACAATATACCTATTATTGTTTGTTAGGATATAGCGATTATAATTTTCTTTTTTGGTTAATCTTCTAAGTATATGATCATGATCACTCTCCTAGATATATGAATGTAGTATCAACAGATATAAAGCATCCCCACCTATTGTTGATCATGAGTATCCCAGTGCCTAAAAACATTTACGAAAACAAAGGTAGAGACTTCCATAAGAAAAAAAACGGAGTCGAAACATCAGGCTTAAAATTTAAAACTAGCATCTTGTATAGGCTTACCATAATTTTGTGGCACTAAACCGGGACGGAGCCACTAGTAAACACAACAAGTTAAAAAGTAATCGTAAACGATTTACAAAAAACGCATTTCCACTTGCGTTTATTTCCCATTTGTAAAATGCAACTTCTGTTAAAATCGTAAAAATCCGGCCACCAATATGAAAGATAGCGTTGCATATGATGTGCATTCTATTTTTGACTTGCTACTTCAATTTCAGTTTATAAGAAGAATTTCATTTCAATGCTATTCTAAATAAGAAATTTAAAACTGCGCATGCGCAGACCTAAATTTTGAAACTAACGTTAGATTTCCCTTTGTTCCAAGCACCTATGTATCAAATTTAATTTAAATCCTTCCATAACTAAAAAAGTTGGCACAGCGCATGCGCACCACCAAATTTTGAAACTGGCGTTAGATTTTCCTTTATTCCAAGTGCCTAGGGTTGCCATCTCAAAACTCTACCAACTAGGACAGGAAGCGTGAAAACCCCGGATTTAGGGATTATAAACCCGGACATATCAACTGAATTTGATAAAAAATATTTTCTAAAGAAATAAAACAAACAATTAATTTTTCTAAATAAAACAAGGCGTACTCTATCACGAAACTATAATAGTAATCTTCTTTAACTGTTAGGAATCAGCAACGGCTTATCTACATTTTTAAATTCTTTAAATGAAGCAATAATAGGTATACTTTTTTAACAAAATAAAATACAAGTTATAAGAAGCTAATAACAATAATTTTTAAATGAAACAAAAATTTGATCTTTTAGTAAAATAAAATGTTTAGGGAACTATTTACTTTTCAGGTCTTCGGTATTTATCCGTCTTTCCAATAGCGTTTAGAATATCTTCCTTCCTTAATAGTTATTTATGCAATGAGTGTATAAATGAGGCGTTTTATTGGTGAGTGAGATGTTTAGTCCACGAGACAATGGCCCATATGAATAAAAGGGAGCATATGCTTATACTTGCAAAATTCAAAGTAAATATACCCGTAAGTGCTCCTTAAGAAACCAGTATGAAGGGGCACTTACGAGTATTTACTTTGAATTTTGAAAGAATAAGCATTTGCTCCCTTTTATTTGAAAATACCTGCTTTCCTTAACGCCTTGATTTAGTTTTAATTCATTGTAAAATTAGGTAGTAATGAAAAAGTAGTGAGTTGTTTTTCGTTGCCATGAATAGTTAGTTGTAGTCATAGAACAACAAACTTAGAATGGAAACTCTAATGTAATGTAAAAATGACGCGCCATCTCGTGTATGTTCTCAGCAGCTTTTGCGTGAATGGCGCCAAATTTAAATATTAAAATGTAAGCTACGTCCGCATTATACTGCATTTCTCCGGATCTGTAACAATAACATTGGATTTGACTAACTGAAACCTAAAAGGTAAATGAATCCAGCCAGTGAAGTCCAATTTTGTTTGTTAGGGATCCAGATAAATTCAGTTTAATGCCGATGCACCTCAACAGTCAGGGGCTTCAAAGAGTACAGACCACTTTATAAGTAACAACTCCAATTAATCCAATCAAAGAGTTATATTTAATTTAATATGGATATACAAGATACAAGATCAACTTCATGGAACTCTACACTTTATGATGCTCTCAAGATCGTTCTAAAAACAAAATATGTAGCAATTTATTACAATTCAATTAGTGTTACCTGCTAAAGATAATGTGCGAACTGCCACACGCTTTAATTAAACCTCTTCGTGTTCCAGGTTCTAAAGCGCAACCAGAAAAATGACGTTCACAAACCAAAAACTTTTGTGTAAATTTCTTCCACATTATATTCTAAACCAATTCTATAAAAACTTCGGGCTCCATTTTGGGAAACGTCTTCACAATTTGTCACACAACATTTACGTTTTCGATTTGTATATGCATAATTCATTGTAATAATGAATAGTAATTATACTTAAAGCACAATAAGCTGTCAATCAAAATTCAAAATTCAACTGTCATAATGGCGACACGTACTAAAGTCACTAGATTTAGTAACTTTAACAAGCGCGCTAAATATGCGCCATCTATTGAATGTTCTCAAAACTAATTATATTGGTACTCAGTTGTTCCCGTTTACGTTTCCCTTCTTAGTTTTTTGTTCTGGGGTTGTAGTAACACAAAAATCGCTGATTGAATCTGTTTCATTTTGGTTATTACTTTTCCATATTTTTGCTCATTTTGTGTTCATTAAAGTGTTTTCTACTTTCTTTGAGTTTCGCTTCTTAAAAAAACTCCAAAAGACTGTTTCAATATTCAATAAATTTCTTTATTTTGGCCACTGTTGTGCCACTCTAATAGTGAAAATATTCTTTCAGCGTTGTCATTATGAGCAGGATTGCAAAAAAGTGGTAGTTTAGCTTGTTGGCTTAAATTTTGACAGAAAGATTTTTAATTCACCTACTCAGTACCTCAAACCCGGACTACCATTGAAAACCCCCCCGGACGTCCCTTAAACTAGGACAAATCCGGGGAAATCCGGACGGATGGCAACCCTACAAGTGCCTATGTATCAATTTCATTTAAATACTTTTATAAATAAAAAAGTTTGCAATTCGGTTTATTAATGGTCGAGATGCGAAAAGGGCACTGTTAATTTTGAATCCATTCGACTCAACTGCCCATATTGAATTTCATGCTATTCAGTTCATAACTAACGGAGATGTAAAAGCAATCGGACATTTCTAAACAAAGTTATCGTTCACACGGACAGATAGAGGAACAGACAGACAAAGGAACAGTCGGACAGACCAACAGACAGACGACAGACAGCAATACAAAATTATAAACGATCTCTAAGGATCGTTAATAAACAGCAAAAGTGTAAAATTATGGAACATGTAAAAAACGGTTTTTTGGTTTTTTTACAATAACTTTTTTAGCAATAAACGCAGAAAAATTCCTTCCACACTAGCGCATTTTTTTTATTTTTGTGGAAATGTACTAAAAATTGTAGGTAAAAAAATGTTTCATTCAAACAACCATTTTACACTCGCATTTGACTCATTTATCATACCAATTGTAGGTACTTTGCGCTGGAGTATACTTTTGTTAACAAATTATTACGTTTCTTAATTTTTTCATAAAAATCGCTACATGTAACACGGTCATTGAGAGGTGCCGAGGGAAAATATTTCCGCTATTAGGTAGGTATCTGAATCCCGCGACTGCAACGCAGCCCCCGTAATTGCTTGTTGTCTTATACTCTTGTCCCATATTAACACGCTTTTCGGCATTTCACGTCTTTTACAACACTGATAAATGAACTCGGTAACAATCATTATTAAAATTCAAACGCAGAACAACCGGGATCAAATGGCAAACAGGCCGGGACATAGATGTGAATCAGAGACAATCCCGGTCAAACCGGGATGTATGGTAAGTGTCATTTATTTTGAAATAAATAACTTTATTCTATTTTAAATAACTTCGGTAAAAAATAAAAACGATTTTGCAAAAATTTCCTTTTTTTTCAAAATTATTTCAATTTCAAAACTGCATCAAAATACGCAACTTTACCAAATTTACCTACCTATTTCTTACAGTTTCCTAGATCCCCATGGTGGTCCTTAAATTTGAATCGACCTGTATAGTAGAAGGTCTGGAATTGAGTGTAACAAAATTTTATATTTAATATTGTGTAAAAAGCTAATTCCTTTGAAACTCAAATTCTAATTACCGAGACCCTCTCATGTATAATAAATCGAATTTGCGAGTAGGTACAAAAATTCTAAAAACTTAAATCATTGATTATACGTGTATAATCAATGCTTAAATGGACAACTGGATTAAGTATTCCTTTTTACCAAAGTTAAAAATATATAAGAGAACCAGCCACAGAAAGAAACTCCCCCCGAGAATACTCGACACAATGTGAACATTAAACTTACACTGTGCAAGGATAAGCATTAGTAGGTACACAATTGCAAGATGCACATTGTCTGGGTCAGATTTTAAGTGTAAATAATGTACAATAATGCTGGTCATTTATTTTAATAAAAACATTAATTCACAAAAATTAACGTTTTCCTCCAACACGGGGTGCAGATTTTTGTGTAACCTTTGCGGCCTTTGTTTTTTGATGCAGCTTTGGTTTTGGTGGTGCAGTTGCTTTCTTTGCCGCTTTTGTAGACTTCTTTTGTTCTTTTGCAGCTCTACAAAAATATGGTTATAAACTTCCAACTTTCATTTTTAATTTACTCACCGAATAGCCTGTTCACGCTGTGCTTTCCTTACTTCCGGCCTCTGGTTACGTTTAGCCATAATATCATTTAAAGAGGCACCGACAATAGCACGTTGGAATTTTTGTGTCCTACGTGTACGCTTTCTGGTAGCTTCCTCTTCCTGACCTTTCTTATGTTTCCGTCTAAAAGGGAAATTAGCAAATGTGAATCCACTTATACAACAAAAAGAATGTACTACCTGTAAAGTACGGTCCAGGTAACTTTACGAGGATTGCGTTTCATTAAATGTGCGGCTTCACATTTTGAATTTAAGAACGTAAACGACTGAAATAAAAACGGTATTGAACCAAATATAACGTAATTAACTAGTAAGTACCTTTCCGTCTACTTTAACCAATGTTTTTCCATGTCCAGGGTAAATTTTATACCCACTGTATACACACAAACCAATCCTAAAATAAAGAAAGAGAAGTAAGTAAATATACAAAATATAACGAAAAATATAAAAACTATATATTATAATACATCGATGATTGAAAATAAAGAAGATATGTAAAATCTTACTTCATGTTGGATGATGGTATGAACTCCGAAAATCGTAAAGAAAACTTTCACAATTACCAACTGTTGAACTTGAAAATGTAACTAGAAATTTTAGCATTGCTACCAATACTCAATATATTTAAAGTTCGATGACATTGGCTGCATTCATTTTAGCGACGTCAGTATCTATTGTGGGTAAAATTCGGGGTGTGTTGGGTAATTCGCACATGTCTATAGGCGCTTTCTTTCGGTGATCCAAACGCGTTTGGATTGTCACATCACGTTCTTTCGAAATGTGATTTTATGATCATGATTGCTAAAATCGTAAACAAACTGAACATAAAAGTTTTATGATCACGAATTCCTAACCTATAAATGCAAGGATATTTTTGCTCAAATGTTCGATTAGTCAATATTTGTAACTGAAGAGGGGCATAATTGTGCAAGTACTTCCACTTGTATTTATTTTCATAATCCAAAAAAAATACGTAATTCGAATGCAAATGTGTACTACGTAAACTCAACCATACTTTGATTTAAATTCGCGCGTTCTTTCGTAAAACGTGATCCTACGAATCACGATTTTGAAATCATGATTGCTAAGCAGCCGAAAGAAAGCGCCTTATGTGCATTGATCTCAATAAAAAATCGATGAGCAATTCAGCAATGTCGTGTTTCAATAATACGAAAATTACTATCTCGCGCAACGTATTCAGTTCATCCGTTGCGTTGATCCGTTAAACGGATTTATGCGTAATTCACGGTACGGGTACAGTATCGTGGTATAATCAAAGAGTAACCATTGTATAATAGGGTAGATGACAAATTTTTTAAAACCTGTTATAACTGTTCGTACACCTCAACTATAACTTTAAAATATGATATTACAGCAAAATAAACCATATTATTGCAAATTTATGCAATTTGAATTGTAGGTTTTTATTTTAGCGCCAAAACGCTGTTGTGTGTCATGGCAGTGTCTGTGACGTCACAGTCCTGACAGTTATAAACACATAACCCCAGCGTAAATAGTTTAAAAGATTTCGTGATGAATTATAACTACTATAAGTGGTGCCCTACCATGATGGATACATAGACATGTGGCGCAGCTAAGTATCCCAGGCGGGTGATTGCTATGACTCCATGGATAAAGTCTAATCCATGCTACCCGACCCGATTCCAGTAAATCCGGTTCAAAGGATGCTGTATCATTCAAATGCTTCATAGAGTAGAGGAATCCAAAAGGATTCTCGACGATTGCTCATTAAACGTAATATAGAAAACTATATTAACATGAGTAGCACTTTTTTCACGTACGTTTACTCCTGAGGTGTGCGGTAGACGGCATTTTGAACAACTTTCGATTCCGATTCGGTCATTTGCCGATACAGGAGTAGAGTTTCGAATAATCGGACTCGATCATGACTTGTTACACGTGATAAAGGAGACTTTATCGACACTAGTACTCCGGGTTGTGGAAAGCGTTAGGGACTGACCACTCCAGTCCACTTAATAGGGTTTGGACTCTGAGGATGTGTAAAAGTAGCTTAATGGTAGAGCCAAGAGAATAATTTGTGGGTATTATTTTCCGGGGAAATTTTTCATGGTTCTACTGGAGCAGCAATTGAAATCCGAAGGGATATATAAGTGTTAGCTGCATTTCGCAATTATATGAAGACTACTACTACTGCTGGAAGTATATTAAATTAGACACCAAATAAATTGTTTATATCCGTACCCAAAAAAGAAGCCATACGGAAAAAGTGGCTACAACTTGCATGTCGAGACCCAGCGTATTCAATAAAAATAACACTATTTTTGTGAGGACCACTTTGATGTAAGCTTTATTTTGTATTCACAAAAACCCCCATATGGGATGGCAAGTTGGGGTCGGTTTCTTCGTCGAAAACTAAAGAAACTGCATGCAGCTTTGCGTGAACCTTATGTTCCGGGCAAATTTTGACATAGCTGTGCATAAGTTGCAATCACGCTTAAGAGTCTTCTGTACGACTGCACCCAATGTAAATTTCCATAAGAGCGCCCGCCATAAAAACTCAAGTTGTTTTTCCAAAAAAAAATGTACTA
>NW_022170403.1:5337639-5338458 GCF_008802855.1 Photinus pyralis
TAACGGTTTTACTCATTCCGCACTGATGTTTGTATGTTGTGTTGCTCAACATTCATATTTGCTTTTTTGCATTCCTTCTTTCACGTTCCTGATAAATTACCTTCTCCTTGGATGCTATCACTTGACAAACGTCAACCATCATGTCTGGTGTTGGTCAAAACCAGTAATCTGGAAAAATTTTCAAGAGGAGTTTTTGGCTACGATAAAAGTATTTTTGGATTTTCGCTCTGCGACTTTCAGACCACATGGTTAGACGTCATTTGGGTTCGTTATCCATCGTAACTTGGCTCCAATTAATTCCGTAGTACAACAACGTAAACTGGCGAACCAAATAGTTCAAACTTTGTATTGTAACAAACAAAATAAAACGCATGTCTACTGCTACTGTATTTCGTTTGGTCACGTGACTTTTCAATGATGAAGCATTTGCACTACCGAATCGATGCGTTAATCCAAATTCCCTACTACAGTCGGTAAAATGAATAAGTTGCAAAAACGGATTAGCGCTGATCATTGCTACCTGCACGTGCCGTTAGATTTCTTGACGATCAAAATCACTTGTTAGCAGAAATGTTAGGTGTTAGAACTGTGAGCAACCCTGGGTACGTTCCGGCTTTTGCCCACAGCCTCGGGTAGCGTCGGGAAATAATTGGCGAGCAAAGAAAATTAAAAGTGTATTGACTAAATCGAAATAAAAATATATATACAAAATAAAATAATATAACAGATTTCTGGAGCAGTCCTCGTATTTACGTTGGGCGTACTGCCATCTGCCGGTAGTTATCTGGTCCCAGCGTGTCAGCTGGTTTGCTGTCAAAT
>NW_022170403.1:5338558-5373439 GCF_008802855.1 Photinus pyralis
TATATGCACTTTAAAGAACAAACGTTATTCACGTATGGGATTAAAATAGATACCCGTTGCGACATTACCTATGGAAATGAAATTATTCGTAAGGTATGGCATAAAAATTAAATCGAAGTTTAAGATGTAGCATTGAATTCCAATGAATTTAATAGTGCATCTTTTAATTAAAATGAACGTCGAATTATTTTGTGAATCATTTCTATGCGATACACCGCATTAAAATACATTGCATTTTAAATGTGCTTATACATACAATGGAAATTCGGTCTGCATAAAATGTAACGCATAAGAATAAGACACAAATTTAATGTATCAAATGGAAATGGTATGAATGAAAACTACTCTGCATGCAAATGCGCAGTTACCTTAGAGAAGGAAAGTAGCCGTAGGTCGTAGGTACGTTTTATTTGCGGTTGCGCAAAAACAAAACAGCTGTTATTGATTGTTACTTACATCGAACGTATAAATGGATTATTTATACGTTCATCAATTTTGAGAAGGCAAGCGATTTATTGGGTTATTTACGTCGGTCACACGTGACCTTTACAGTTTTTACGTACATATTCGGTAAGTCCAATTTTACGATTCCTTTTATGATAACAGTAAACAATGAATGTAGGATTTGCACCTGCTGCGCAATATTGTTTAATATAAAGCAAGAAAAAGGCCGATGGAAATCGAAAGATGTGCAAGAGGCGCCGGGTCCCCTTAACAATAAATTGGAGGTGTACGCTGTCGCTATAAAAATAGGTAATCTCAAATTTCACTTATTCTTACCTGTAATGCAAATTGAGTGAACAGTTACAGGTTCGTGGGAATTAATAATGGATAAAGAGTCCAGAGATAAACCGTGTTAATGGAACGAAGCTCATGTTCTACGACTCTTGTAAGGAACAAGCACATCGACAAGTTGATGCTCCTTCGTAATGGAAATTATGTCGAGTTCAATCGTGATATATCTACTAACACGATTAGTTAAATATGTAATCTCCATTGAATGAGAGATTTGTATATTTACAAGATGCTAATACATGTACCTGTGTAGAAACACGAGCACGTGAGACATTGTTAGACACGTATCTCGTTCTGTTTGATGGGTGCACCGTAGTATGTAAACGAAGACGTGTCATTCGCTAACAAAGTTACACAAATATTGTCAACAAAATTTGTATCCTGATAATTAAACGATTATCCTATTCGTCATCTGGAAGCGTTTATTTCAAAAGTGAACCACACATCGAGAAATGTAACTTCCCTACATACCAAAAGGCAGATTGAAAGAGAAGTCCTCGCAGGGATGATAGAAGCGTAGTTCCTCTTAAAAACCCCTGTTAAAGTTTTTCTAGAAGTGCTCCAGAATTTGAGAAATTAATTTTTTTGACCTAGCACATTTCTAAATAGAACACCTAACTTTGACATCGCATTAAAGAAGTTACAGAGAGGTTAGAAGAAAATCCCCTATAGGGGCGATAGAAGGGATGTTCCTCTTTAACACCCTGCTCGCGGTTTTTCTGGAAGTGCCCTAAAATTCGAGAACTTAATGATTAAGGGTATTTTGGTCATTCTTTTAAATGTGAACGTTGTGATTTTGGTCATCTGTTTTGCTCATGCGGGAGCTGTGGTTATGAAGCCGATTTTGTGTAATTGTTGCAGTTATTCACATTAAAGCCGGATCCGGCTTTATAGTTCCGTAGCCGTAAGAACGGAACCGTAAAATCTGACGTTAACGAAAATTATGCGATTTATAGTTACCGTAGTGGTAAGAGATGAGCTTGCGTATTTATCTGCCATTGTATGTCATCTGTCAGTAAGAGTAACGTGCATTTCAAAATAATAATAACCAACAAAGTGTCAATAATTACTGTAAATAAACGAAACGAACGTCCGGATAAACTCAACTGTTTGAATTATCCGAGTACTATCGAAGACAGGCGCGTTAGCGCGATTTACCGTAAGGAATAGATTTGGGCATTTCCTACGTACCGTAACCGTTCTAACGCAACGTAAACGGGAACTATAAATGTTCACGCGCAACAAGTAATTCCAAACGTTACGGTACGGTGCGGTGTTGCGGGTACGGAACTATAAATTCAGCTTAAATCACATGACAGCCGACAGGTTTGGTAATTTATTTTCGGCGAAGTCTTCAGATTAAATAGTATATTAAACCACGATTACTAATTTATTCATTTCATAATTTTTCGTTTTGGTTATAAGTTTTTGTGGTCCTGTGTATTGTACCTGTTAACGGTAATTTCTATGTGTCAGCCACTTCCAACCAAATTCAAGTCCACGGCTTAGTAGCCACTGTTATGGAGGTGGTTAGAAGGCCTATTGGTGTAATATATTTATGAGGCATTTACAAAAATTGGAGCTGTAGATCCCGGTATATATACCGTAGCGTTCGAAAATGTGATAGGTAATTATTTTACAGTGTTCTTTTATTACCATATGTACCGATCACATTAACGAAATGGATCACTAATTGGAGTGTATTCATCTGGTTGGTCCACGCGCGCCACTAAAAAAAGGTGCAAGAGTTGTAACCTCACTTTGCAATCTTTTTGGCTTTCCTTCAATAATTATCAAGAGGACTTCCGTTGTGTACATTTTTTGTTATATTCGAAACCTTAGATCTTACGAAACACTTTCATGGTAGTAAGTATATGCTAATGTAGCCTTGTAGGTATATGCTGTTTATCTCAGAGTAAGAAATAAAGATAGCGATGCCTTGATGCTTATCAAAACGCGCCATAATCTCGTCGTGTTTGTAAATATTGCAGGAAGCGAACTTGTCACATTTCGCGAAACCATTTTTTAATTAATATTAATAATAGATATATAGAAAGGATCTAAATGGATTTTTAAATATTTATAAAGGTGGTGAAAAACAAACTATTATAAGTTGAAATTAAACGGCCTAATAAGAAAATTTAAGATAATTAGTGTGTCACGACGGCAACGCTGTAGCGATTTGACAGATGAAACTATATCTGTTTATTTCTAAAAATCGTAATTTTCGGCATTTTTAGTTCATTTTATAGATTGAAACTTATTCCATTGTGTTTAATAATTTATCAGCACCCTTTGACATGGGGAAGGGTGTTCTGTTTGTGGAACTATCTTTGTTTCCTACTCTATATGTTTATAAATTTATGCGCTACATTTACACATGACAAAAGCATTGTTCTATAAACAGGCATGCACCAAAGTTACCGCATCTCATCAGTCATCATCAAATGTTTACCGACATTTTCCATCGTGGATCTACCGCTCCAGTTTTCGTAAATGCCCAATAGGTATTATGCTGTCGGTGCCCATATTACAGTGACTCTATAAAGACAGTGTGGCCATATGCTCATTTCCGCCATTTTTCCCAAATTTATTATTGAGCTTATGGGAGAATCGCACATTTTGAGTGTAGGAATGTTGCGATTTACGCAAATCCTTCTTTTGAGAATTTTTTTTCGGGAGGTTTTTAGGGGTATTAGCAGATCAAATTACCGAATGGCTTGGGTTGTTCAATAAATAGGATTTGACATGTGTGTTCATGGTCTTTGTCTTGTAACCGGCTGAAGTGTAAAGTACGGCTTGTCTTGAAATATTTTGTTATACCTTAACTGTGTCCTTTTGCTTTTTTGTATCAGGTGAGGTATTTGCTTTATTCAATTAATCTATAAATGTGCATAACTTGAATGTAGATTGTAACTCTTTACTTATGTACTTACTGGATTCAATCACTTGTACCTCTTAATGTGTAACATTTGTTGGTATTGGCAGTCATGTTTCATTGTCGGTAGGGCTGTATCTGTGCTGTACATACTTGCATGTGTACATATTTGCGTATTGTGCTTTTTAGTCACTCTCGATTATTTCATTGCATTTCATTATATTTGCTTATTTGGGACTGGAGTAATCAAGAGGGAAGTGTGCTTGTTTAGAGGGGATCGAGTTATTCAAGTTTATACGGGCCTTGGTGAACCTAACACTAACATTTTCACTCGTTCCGAACCCAACAACTTTAGCCCATGTCTACAGGGCCTGGGTAATCCTCCCGGCCGTCGAGGTATATTTAACACTTCTTAGTTTTGCCTGATGATGTGTTGTAATACCTGGAGAATGTCTCGATTCCATTTTGGTTACTCATAGCGTGTTTGTATAGTATTTACCCCGGTTTCGAGGGGGCTCAAAAGTGCTGTACATTAGATGTTTATTATAGGACTACTCCGAATTAGGTTTTCCTGCAGTTTTCCAATTCGTAAGGTAAATGCCGGAGTAGTATAGAACCACCTAATACCCTCTGCAGGGGCGCCGCTAAAAACCATTATGCGGGTCACTCTGTAATCGTATTGGTATTAGATTCAATATAAACTTAATCAGCTATTTATTTTTACTTTTGGTGTTCCTTATCCATAAAACACCCTCAGTGCCTGCTGAGAACCCAGTTATTACACAACGTAGGTGTCCTACATGACGATCACGATCTTAGTGCACTCGGAGTGGCCCCCGAGTGACAGATTCTCGCGGGAAACTTAAGCGAGAATATTCAAATAGGCAGCCATGTTAGTTTGGCATTCCCTCACTACAGAATATGGTCAAATATTCCGGTGTGTTTTGAAGTTGGCGTTAGCCCGCCAAGATCGGGTTCATAACCACAGCTCCCGCATGCGCAATAAAAATTACAGAAAGCACAAAGTTCACATTTAAAAGAATTTTTGTATACGTTCATTGTAAACGCACACGTACATACAGATAGATATAAGGTTTTAAGTAGGTAATAGATCCACTGTCAATAACCACCTCCATAACAGTAACTACTACGCCGTGCACGTGCACTTACATGCAATGCAAATAGCAGTTGTCTACCGTTATAGGTACAATATACAGGATCACAATAACATAACCAAAAAGAGAGATTCTTATGGAATGAAAAAAGCAGTGATCGTGGTTTCCTATATTATAGTCTGGGACTTCACCGAAAATTATAAACAAACATTTTCAAGTGAATGACATCAATCATCACGCAAAATCGGCTTCATAACCACAACTCACGCATGCACAGCAAAAATTACCTAAATCACAACGTTCACATTTAAAAGAATGAACAAACACACTCATAAGTTCTCGAATGATAGGGCACTTCCAGAAAAACTGCGAGCAGGGTGTTAAAGGAGGAACATCCCTTCTATCACCCCTACAGGGGGTTTTCTTCCAACCTCTCTGTAACTTCTTTAATGCGATGTCAAAATTAGGTGTTATATTTAGAAGTACGTGCAAGGTCAAATTTAAAAATTAATTTCTCAAATTCTGGGGCACTTCTAGAAAAACTGTAACATGGGTTTTAAAGGGGAACATCCCTTCTATCACCCCTATAGGGGGTTTTCTTCCAACCTCTCTGTAACTTCTTTAATGCGATGTCAAAGTTAGGTGTTCTATTTAGAAGTATGTGCGTGGTCAACTTTAAAAATTTATTTCTCAAATTCTGGAGCATTTCTAGAAAAACTTTAACAGGGGTTTTTAACCCTGCAGTGGTGACGTGAAATTTTGGAACACCAGTGGTGACCTCGGTCTGAGAGACCGAATTTGATTTTGGCTTGATTTCGTATAGTTACTACGCATGTAACTTGGCTTAAAATAAAGGAAAAAGTACAGTCAATAAATAAAGGCATATAAATCGAAAAATAAATTTTATTCTTGTAACATAACCAGTAGCGGTCCCAGGATTTGGTAAAGGGAGGGGCTCAAACCCGAACTTTGCCCCAACATGGAAAAAAATGAAAGAAATCTAATGAAAAAAATGAATGAGGGGGCCCGTGGCCCCCCCCTGGGACCGCCACTGACAGTAGCGGTCCCAGGATTTGGTAAAGGGAGGGGCCCAAACCCGAACTTTGTCCCAACACGGAAAAGAATAAATCTGATGAAAAAAATGAACAATAGGGGGGGGAGCCGGGCCCCCTGGGACCGCCACTGAACATAACTAAATTGAATTATACACAATACTAAGCTTATGGGGGGATGCGCGTTGCAATGCTGCGCTGACTAGAATTTTCGTAGCATCAATGCACCGGAAAGCGGCCAATTACTCACGGCACTAAATTGTCAAAGAACGGCTTGCTTCATCAAGTTGTTCGTCTGGTCTCAGACACGCAAAATATTAAGCTAGCAGAACTAGCAGTGCCATGCGCTGCATCGTTTTTATAAAAATTTGAAAAATACTTTTCGTCGGTCTGAGAGACCGTGCGTCACCACTGAAGGGTTAAGAGGAACTACGCTTCTATCATCCCTGCGAGGACTTCTCTTTCAATCTGCCTTTTGGTATGTAGGGAAGTTACATTTCTCGGTGTGTGGTTCACTTTTGAAATAAACGCTTCCAGATGACGAATAGGATAATCATTTAATTATCAGGATACAAATTTTTTTTGACAATCTTTGTGTAACTTTGTTAGCGACGTCATCGTTTACATACTACGGTGCACCCATCAAACAGAACGAGATACGTGTCTAACAATGTCTCACATGCTCGTGTTTCTACACAGGTACATGTATTAGCATCTTGTAAATATACAAATCTCTCATTCAATGGAGATTACATATTTAACTTATCGTGTTAGTAGATATATCACGATTGAACTCGACACAATTTCCATTACGAAGGAGCATCAACTTGTCGATGTGCTTGTTCCTTACAAGAGTCGTAGAACATGAGCTTCGTTCCATTAACTAACGGTTTATCTCTGGACTCTTTATCCATTATTAATTCCCACGAACCTGTAACTGTTCACTCAATTTGCATTACAGGTAAGAATAAGTGAAATTTGAGATTACCTATTTTTATAGCGACAGCGTACACCTCCAATTTATTGTTAAGGGGACCCGGCGCCTCTTGCACATCTTTCGATTTCCATCGGCCTTTTTCTTGCTTTATATTAAACAATATTGCGCAGCAGGTGCAAATCCTACATTCATTGTTTACTGTTATCATAAAAGGAATCGTAAAATTGGACTTACCGAATATGTACGTAAAAACTGTAAAGGTCACGTGTGACCGACAGAAAATAACCCAATAAATCCCTTGCCTTCTCAAAATTGATGAACGTATTAATTAATCCATTTATACGTTCGATGTAAGTAACAATCAATAACAGCTGTTTTGTTTTTGCGCAACCGCAAATAAAACGTACCTAAGACCTACGGCTACTTTCCTTCTCTAACGTAACTGCGCATTTGCATGCAGAGTAATTTTCATTCATACCATTTCCATTTGATACATTAAATTTGTGTCTCATTCTTATGCGATACATTTTATGCAGACCGAATTTCCATTGTATCATGTATGTATAAGCACATTTAAAATGCAATGTATTTTAATGCGGTGTATCGCATAGAAATGATTCACAAAATAATTCGACGTTCATTTGAATTAAAAGATGCACTATTAAATACATTGGAATTCAATGCTACATCTTAAACTTCGATTTAATTTTTATGCCATACCTTACGAATAATTTTATTTCCATTGGTAATGTCGCAACGGGTATCTATTTTAATCCCATACGTGAATAACGTTTGTTCTTTAAAGTGCATATATACGAATTTCAATGCATGCGATTTAATTTGATATACGCATGAGAATGGTTTACATTTTTTTTTGGATGCAAACATACTCGACTCAATTTTATTTAATATCAATTCAATTACACACAGCAGCAAATGTATTTCACTTCTGGTATAGCTGGACAGTTCCAAATAAATGCGTTATGTGTTTAAATCTTTTATACAAATTGCTATTTATTTTGATGCATGACAATTAAATTGGCAATGTTTAATATTCATCTCTGTCATCTTGTAGTGTTTTAGGATTCAAACGCTAAAATCCATATTAACATTTCCTACATTTGCATACATTTGGCTAACATTTTTTTGACATGTTTAATTTGTTGGTAACAATTCAATTGTTATTTAAATATTTTGGTATACGTTATAAATGTATAATAAATAGTAAAACGCATCTTGTACACACCAGCATTTAAATAGGTTTGTGATGTAGATGATCGCAAAGAAAAAGCATTCAAAATAAACCTATCGCATTTTAAATGCAATTTATAGTATTTACAGGCATTAAAAACTGAAGTGGTGCTACGGGATTCGTCATATAAACGTCGTTATTTTGTGACATGTTACAAAGGAAACTATTTAAATTACTATCGTACTCCAAGAAAATGTGGATTTTAATTTAACAAAACCATTTTATTACAATGGCATATAAACGTAACCAATTAAAATGCTATACTTAAAATGCAGTTAATAAATAGTAAATTGGCGTTCCATAGAAAATTTACATAGATATCCAGGACCTTGAGAAGATGCAGTAAAAGAAATTTTCAGTAGAGTTGCTAATAATACCGAAAAATTTTGCGTATAGATCAGTGGCGTAGCCAGGAACTTGGTTTGGGAGGGGCTGATGTGCGTACGTTGTCGAAGGCGGTGATAAAAAATCAGCTACCTACGTACGATTCAGTTCCATTTCGCAAAAATTGATTTAATTGTACACAAATATGACATGTCCGATTGGGGCTATAGCCCCACCCGGACATGTCATATTTGTGGCTACGCCCCTGGTATAGAACAAAGTATGTGAACAATGTCAGAAGTTACAGTAGAAGAGATTATGACAAAAATCGGGTCCCAAACAAGCGGCGCAGCTTCTGGTCACTTTTCTTTTGATTTTCACATCGTACATATTTTAGACTCGATTTTAGAGCATTGCTGACAATTTATCTGATTAATCAAGGGCGATTTGAGAAACTATATTAAAATGTCAGAAGTCAATAAAGAAGAATTCATAATATTAATTAATCTATTGTAACGTTTGCAACATTCTGCGCGCCTTTTATTATGTTTAAACAAAGCATATACGTTTAAATATGTATAAGTGAAATCTAATGTGTTACTTTTTGAATTTTCGAAAAAAAGTACGAAATAGTCGAATAGGCAATGTTTTATGAAGCTGTATTCTCTTTGAAATGACTGAGCTCACTGTGTACTATCCAAGGTGCTATCATTGAATAATAAATCTTTATTATTCAATGGTACTATTTGAAAAGAGAAACCAGTAGAGGGGGAAGCACATTTCCGTAGGAGATCGAAACTGATCGAAACCCGTTGATGGTCTGTGATCCTAACGGTAGTTTGCCTACACCGTTGCAGATTAGTTTTTAGCTCGGTTTTTAGATATAATTTGTTAAATGTGCTCTAAGCTGACATTTTAATTACTAAAAGTTTCTAAATACATCGTAGAATGTTTTTAATCCTCGGATTTTTGTAAAGATAATCTTTTCATGTTTGTGTACATTTGTTGTTTTTAAATTTTCTCAATTTTTCAAAATATCTCGAAAAATTTTGAAATTTTAATTTTTTTAATTTTTCTGACTATCTAATGTTGATAAACTTATGTTTTATTTGAATTTTACACTTTCATTTTTCGGAATTTTCTCGATTTTCGCAATTTTCAATTTTTAAAATATTTGTTAATTTTTACAATTTGATATATGCATTTGTTATATATAATCCGATCTTTCCATTATTTTTTAATTAACCTAAGTCCGGTATTAGACCATAAAAGATATTTGACAAAGATCTTTTATAAAAAAAACTGAAAGAATTGATCTGAATTCCGTCCAGAGACATTCGAAGAAATTTGCGCCTGTTAGAGGAGAATGGGCCACTTACAAAATTCGATAGTATAGTACCTATTGAGTTGTAACTTATACAACCAGTTCTTCATTTAAAAAATTCTCAGATTTCGCAATCCTTGCAACCATCGGAGACATTGGAAGTGATAACGTATAAAGCCATAAATAACCCTTATTCACACGGAATAATCTTGCTCCACTCGCTCGCAAGCTCGCTCGTGTCACAAACGTAAACTTTCTGAATAATAAGCGGCGTAACATGCTTATAATACTATCACGGGCGATATACGAGAATTTTAAATTCGAATTAACAAAACCCATGCGCATTGTTAAATAAGTAGGTACCAGTATCCGCGACTTTTCCTGAATCTACCGATTGCAGTCGAGTACGGTACAATCAACATGAGACGCGACACCACTTGTCTTCTTTTCTACTGGGCAAACCTGGTAAATTCATACCCATACAAAACATAAGCATTTCCAATGCTAAAAATCCGTTGCAAATGTGAAATGTCGTACTCAGTGTAAAAATTACGTCTGAATTTATGTTACTTTTATCCCATTATGTTTTGCCGTCCAATCCGTAGTATCAATGAACATACACTTCAATGTAGTGTTAAAAATCGAATCGATACAAAAATACCAATGGCATTCGTGTAAAACTTGTTTGCACTAAAAACGGGACGGTGGGTCACCAATCCTACTATAGCGCGGACGCAGTTATGTGGCTGCATTCGTGTCATAGCTCAAAAACATTTTACTGTTTTTCCGAATTTTTTGTATGTGATGTACGTCAACAGTAGTGAAAACCCCGAGGAAAACCCACTAAAATTAGATCCAAACGTTGCCAAAATTCAGCAAGTGAAAAGTGTAATCGTAAACGATTTACGTAAGCGCATTTCAATCACGTATTATTTCGTATTTACTTGCATATTTTATTGACAATTCAAGTAAATTTTATTGCCAAAATTTAACTTTTAGACATCAAGCTGATGGAACTGTTTTGTTTAGCGTTTTTTGTTGCGTGTCGCTTTCAAAGAAAATTTGATGTTGTAAATATGTAAATCGCCATCGTACTAGCCTTAAACGTATCATATGTCTATGATCGTGCAACAAGAAAGTGTATAGATATTGATAAAAATATGGATCTTAATAATGTATTATATACAGAGTGTAGCATCTAGACCCCTCGGTTCATAATTCCTTTACCATAAAAGATACCGAAAATTAGAGCAAATAAATTCGTGTAAATAAACAATTTGTTCAATGTGAGACGGGCAAAATACATAAAATGTGGGGGTTATAGAATTTTAGTTGTTGTTGACTGAACACCGTTTGATAACTGAGCGATGCTTCGAACCGTTATCCACCTCCACTATAAATGTGTAAGTATTGATTGATTGATTCACCACTTTCAACTTATCCACACAACAATACGTCATGACGAATAGTAACGAACGAGGTAACGAATAGAATGATACGAACAGAAAAATCGAATAGAACAAGATGAACAACACCATTCGGTATAGTGTGGCCGCGCCTTTAGAGTTTGATACCTATATGACCTATGCAGCAGTTGATTAAGGCATCTTACCATAACAGACCGACAAAGCACTAGCGCATTGGTTTTTTTCTAATTTTTTTGAAATGCGCTGAAAAGAAAAAGTTCCCGTAAATTTGGGTTGGTGAGTTTCAGATACCTATAGGCGAGGATTGTTGCTATCATTTGATTCATATACTAATGGTAATGACCACGAAAAAGATTTTGGAAAGTTCCAACCGAGGTTCCAACTAACAGATAAAAGCGACGATAAAAGACAGGACTATATTCACCGAGTTATTTCTAATTTGCAAAATTATTTGAAAAATAAGAATTGGGACCTTGAAAGATGAATGAATGTCTCCTATTCCTGCTCGAAATTTTAATATTTGGTATTACAATGCACAATGTAAAATCCGGTAATAATTAGCATTCGGAATTTATGGAATTATTTTGTTACTTCTCACATCCTTCAAATATTGTGTGTAATTGCCGTAATCACTTAGCGGTGACGCGGTGTAATTAACATAACCTCTTTGTGAATTTAATAAATAAACGAATATATTAGATATATACAACAGTAAAATACTTTATTCATTCGGAGGGTAATTAGAAATGAAAAAAATTGATGAGATAATCGTGTTTAACTATCCATGTAGTCAAGGTTTGATGGTAATTCTAATTGTAGTTCAATAATAATTAGATGCCAATCTAGAACGATGGGCGATAACCGAGGCGATAACAATATGAATTATTGGGATAACAATATGAATTATTGGCGGGACCAGTACCATCATTTCATTATAAAGTACCTACAGGCACTGTTCGCAAAAGGGCAAAGACTATTGTCCTCGAGCAGGGAAACAAACTCTATTGTGCTTTATTCTTAATGTATTTCAAATGATTTGCATCCAGCAATATGGTCTGCATTATTTTAATTGTAAATAACTCGTAAATTTTGGTAAGATATATCCGCATTCGTGGATGGTTTTTGGAATTGAATTTATTTATGAGGTAATATTATATTCGTGGTGTACTGTGTTTATCCACCAAAACGTTTCACCGTAAGGGAGACATAAGGGAACTGCACGCATACTCCGACCTCAACATTAATCTAAAATAGAACTTCGTGTCCGGAAATTTAAAGTTCTTCATAAGTCATTAAAACAGTAAATGCGAAGACGATCAGATCCCAACTTCAAATTACTCTTTAAAAATCTTATACAGGATCACCTCTCCTGTATTCGGCTTCCCAAATTTAGAGCAAAAATGTATTCAGGTTTTTTGTAGAAAAATTTTTTACGTCAATCAACCGTATTAAGGCTAGTTTTCATAACAGCGGATTACGGACGGCGGAACACTTCCGCAAATTCTAGACCTGCTGACAAGTTCTGTTTTTTGTATGCGGCGACCCGTAATTTTTTGACTGGCTGCTTTCTTATCTATCTGACTCGGTAGGTACTGTTTCAATTCAACACTGCAGATTTGTTCGTTGTTAAAGTAGACAGTTGTAAAGTTGGACAAGACCATACCGTGCGTAAGGTGTCTTAAGTTAAATCGAGCACTAAATTCGCGTCTTTACTCTTCAACAATAGCCAATATACAATTGAATTTAAAAACATGTACATTTTAGCGACATCCCATGAACCCTCTCTTAAAATACGCAAGACTTACTTCCTGTGACGTGAAACGGTGTTTCTCGCAGTACAAATTATTATTCAGAGACAATCGACAATCACTTGTGATCGATAATTTGGAGATGCCTTTTGTTATACATTGCAATGCTAAAGAAACTCCTGGTAAGTAATGTTCAGCTTACAGCTACTATTGGTGAATAAAAGACTTGTCTCCTTTCCGTTTTTTTCGCGAAAATTGTCAAAATAATTTTAAGTTTTTAGTAAATATTTTAATGTTTTTAAGCACATAAAAAATAAATATTTTGGAAGTTTTTAGCACCTAAAAATCCGCGCCCTACTAATAAGGAACTACCTACATTAGATACTCGTAGTAATAGACCAGGGAAAATAGCTTTTCTTATTATGTTTATAATTTCAAAAAAATGGCTCAACCAGTTTTTTTCTGAACACTGACAAAAAACCGCATTTAGATACGAACTGTGCTTACAACTCTCTGGCGAAATCATTCTAACTTCACCGACCTGTAAATTATAAGTAAGCGTCGAACGCGCAATTTATCTAATTTCAAATAAAACTAGCTACTCCTACTTTACTTAGGTAAGTACTAAATTAACCAATCTGTCAGATGCTTTGCATTCTGCATACTCGAACGCACAAGAAGTGAATTGCATTTTCTGTCTATGCAATGTTATTGATGCAGAAAACTCGAAAATTTCAAAAATCTCGATATACATCGAGGCACCATGAAATGAACTAGGGCGGATATGACGTAACCTTCTCGAGAAATATGAAGTGTTTGTTCCAGAACATTCTAGAATAGTCCGAATTCCTTCGGAAGCGCTCGAGATCTTTGAGGAAAGACGGAGCGTTTGCTGTATAAGTTAAACGAATTGCGTTTCAGTGAAATTCCACTTTCGACGCCGAAGTAATAAATAGTTCGCGCTGTTCTAAATTGTGTATTCGTGAGTGATAAATACTATTTTACGGTTATAAATCATTTTTCAAGACTGCTGTGCTCGCTGTTAAGGGCCCCATACACGGAACGATCCGTCGTCACCATCGATCTGAAGCGATATCGTGACGATACATCGCCCAAAGCTTACCACTCACACACGAAACGATTGGTCGTTACGATCGATCGCTTACAACCGAACCATCGTGATTAAATAATTTAAGAAGTCATACGTGCCCTGTCGAATTGTTGATCGCAATGAGCCCATACACTGTCGATTCATCGTTACGATATTCACGATTGCATGCGTTTTTGTTGCGATGTCCGATATCCAATTCGATGAAGTAAATCGTTAACGATCTTGACATACACTATCGATTCGTCGTTTCGATCGGTCTGAAACGACGGATCGGACAGATCGATCGTACCGTGTATGCCTTTAGGTAGCGCTCATGAAGCGCTTCGTCTGGTGAACGCACCCATTGCTAATAGAACGTACCGCAAATCAAAAGCATTAAGGTAAGGTAAGTCATAGCTCTCCGTTCATACGTTTCCGTTTGTCCGTTAGCCAATCAGAAGACAGCAAATTTTTAAATCGTACGTCGTCCGTTTACGACGGAAAAGTTGGTTGAAGTTGAACATTTACGTTTCCGTTGGTCCGTTTTTAACAAGAGTGAGGTTGTGTTTGGTACGTTAACAGTGTTCGCCTATTCGTTCTTCACGGTAATATTCAGATAGCAACGTGTTCTTATTTTCGTACCATTTTTTCATACTGAAAATCACGGAGGGTACAGTACAAAATAAAATTTAGGTTATGGTTATACGTTGCAAATGTACAATGTGGACGGATTGCTATGAACCTTAACAAAATGTACTATCCGTTTGACGGATCAACGCAACGGATGAACGGAGAGCTATGAACCCACCTTTAAACCATGGTCGTGGCTACTGCGGTTACTTTTGGTTCGCGGTTATTTGTGGAACGCATTCTCGCCAAACTTATGCCTAACCTAAAAAATGTGGCAAATTCTTGATAGTTTTACATCCTTTATGCCAAATGTACATTGCCAAAAGTCATATTAATTAACTGATATTTGTATGCGCCGCTTTTATTATTAAACACTATGATTCCTGTTATCACTGACATTCTAAATACAAAGTTAAATTTTATATTAAAATACGATTTCTAGTCATATTTAAGACAAAACTCGTCAGTAAAACGACATTATTTGACACGGAAATTAAAGCGCTCGGCCCCAAAGGGGCCTCATACTTCACTGTTTCCTGGCTCCTGGCCAGTAATGTGTCATTCTCCTGACTGTATGTAAATATACGTTACACTGGTGTCCAGTATGGGGTTGTATGTTACTCGTAAGTGAACAATTAGTGGAAGTTTATGCCAGTCGATAGTAATTGGAGCAACTAGAGCAGTTGGAGCAGCAATGGACAAAACGACGAGGACTGCGACGCGGAAGCTGTGGTAAAAACGGACACATTAGATGAAATTGTCACGACAGTAGAGTAACCAATAACCAGGGAAAACTAGAACGGGTCCAAGAGAAGGAGCTAGCTGGTTCTGCTCCAGAACGCATCACTGAAGCATGAAGCAGCGCGTCGCACGGTACTTGTGGAAGATGGTTGGGCATCACAAGAACTCCGGGCGGCTCAAGAAAATAATTTACGTGTAGTAATAAACTGGAAATTTGAAGAGAAAAGGCCAACCTGGGGAGAAGTATCTCGATACGGCCCAGTTCTAAAGGCGTATTGGTCTCATTGGGACATGTTTGCGGTTAGAAGATGGGGATTTTCCAAAGTCTGTGTTAACTATTATTGGGCATTCGCATGACCAGAACCACTGCTTTACACCCACAGTCAGATGGAATGGTAGAACGCAAGAATGGGACAATGGGGAAGTACTTGGCAAAAGTTGTGTCTGACCACCTGCGTGATTGGGATGAATATCTGTATTTGTTCCTGGTGGCGAACCGTTCTGTAGTGGCGGAAACTAGAGGACAGAACCCAGCTTCCGTTTTGTTTAGCAGAGAACTCCGGTTACCGTGTGATTTAAAGTTTGCTACAAGACCCGGCCGCGTAAATACATTGTTTACCACGGTACAGGCAGCTTGGTTTCTGTACCGCAGTATAGAATGTTCCTGAAATTACGCACAAATCTCATCTACATTGTTTACTGTGCTGCAGACGATGACACTATCTGTACCGTAGTAAATATAATGTAATCAAAATATCGGCGATTTCTTATCCCTTTCTTACTATAGCCATTGAATATAAACAGTATTTTTTTCAAGGCTACAGCATAACTTATAAAATTGTTATTATAAGCACTTAGAAATACTTTATAGCTGTGGTAAGGCACATTGGAAAATGATGTGATAAATCCAAATCATGTCATATGTTTTCGAGAGTAAGAAATTCGATTATTATACTGTTTTCTGTGATAGAGAACTGGGATGAGTGTTTTTTTCAGTAAAATTGGTTGCTAAAGTGTGGATGCCATTGGGAGTGGCGTTTTTAGTACCTTCCTCCTTTAATGTTATATCACTGACTCAGTTAAAACTTTGGGAAACCTACTGCAGATGCATATCCATTGCAAAAACAAGTACTTCTTCTTGGCAGCAGGGTATGTGTATCTTACAATCCAGTTAGAAGCAATAGACGCGTCTAAACTTAGCCATCCATTCGGCACACCACTGTGTATTCGTCTGCAGCACAGTAAATAATGTAGATGAGATTTGTGCGTAATTTCAGGAACATTCTATACTGCGGTACAGAGGCCAAGCCGTCTGTACCGTGGTAAACAATGTATTTACGCGACCCGGCCAGGAAGAAACTGTGGGGAACGAGTACGTGGAAAACCTGTTTCAGAAATTGGGGAACATCCATGATAAAGTTCGCTATAAGACGCAGTTATTTAGCGGTAAAATGAAAGCGCGGTACGACCTGACGGTCCAAGCTGTAGATCTGGTTTGGTTGTATGGTTCACAGAAGAGGCGCGGGTTCTCCCCGAAATTGCAAAGATGTTGGGAAGGACCATATGCAAAATAATCGACTTAATATATCGGATACGGAAACTACCACGAGGAAAACCAGTGGCAGTACACATAAATCAGTTGGCTCCATACGCGGGACAGAACGAGCCCGAGGAACATCCAGAAACGGAGAATTATGCAAGTGAGACCACGACAATCTAGAATTTATGGCACATTACTCTGGAACGCAAAGGGCACGCTTTGGTGTTGTCCGCGAGGAATCTAAAGATTCAGCGCAGTACGCTTTGACTCACTGCGTAGCCAACGATGTCAAGATGTCCAGAGGTTTTGCAGTAGAATTCCAGTTCCGGTTTGGGCGCTTAAGAGTCTTCTTTACCTAAGCGCAACTTTTTTACATTATAGTGTATAGATGATTATAGCTGCAAGAGATAAGATGATATTCTTGCTTTGTCAAGTCCTGTCTTGGTCCTTAGTTAGTTCCCACCGACACTGTGCAGCGGCGCCACTTGTTACACTCAAATTGTTGATTTAACGCCCGCCAAGATACAGACTTTATTTACAAAAATTATATGATTTCATTTTTTGGGGTCATGTTTAGAAGTAGCTGTGTGTGAGGAAACGAAATTAAGGGTAAGGAAATAATCTGCCCAAAACCAGTAAATGAGATTTCCCCCAGATATTTCCACTTAATTTCGCCCCTCCTAATCGTCTTCCCCACCAGATCTCCAAGATATATATACCTGTGTCAGTCCAGTGTTTGTAACTTTTGCTTTTGCTTCTATCTTTACCAGTGCCTTTTGCTATTAACCAGCCTTATTTACCTGTGATTTATTCCTATATAATTTGTACCCTTAACCGTCGTTCCAGTACCTGTAAAACCTTTGTTAACCTGCACCCCTGTCGTTCCCTGTGTTGAGTGTGTTGCCGTTAGCCCTAGGGGGTTAATCGTAATTAGCCGTCGAGGTGAGTGAGTGTTTATAGTGTCATTAAAACAACAATCTTTCAACCCTTTATTAAACGTGCAAGCTGTTACCTTTATTACTCTGACCAGTTCCCAATTCCCCGAGTAATTCCAGTTCCTAGGTGTACTCCCTAGCGAACGGGTTACTACAACAAGTATTCCGCAAGATTACCAGCTACTCTCCATACGTTCCTACCTGTCCGTGTCTTCAAAACGAAATCGGAGCGTGACTCCTGGTTTTATACGAAGTACACCTCCGTAGTATCTTCCCGTCGCCCCGTCCTGCCTGAACCTGGGGCACAGTGCTCCCGCCTACGTTAACCATAAGGGGCTGAAAGCCGTCACGTGAAAGGTTAGTTGTTACAGTTCGAACACTCACCCCGCAGGTTCTGTTGGTTACCCCGTTCGGGTGGCGCAGCCCTCAATCCCGCATCAATTAATTTGTTACATTCTAGACCGCACTGCACGTGGAAATTAACAGTACGTCACGAAAACGGCATTGCCAGCAAACCAGCTGACACGCTGGGGCCAGATAACTACCGGCAGATGGCAGTACTCCCCAAGTAAATACGAGGACTGCTCCGGAAATCTTTTATATTATTTTATTTTGTATATATATATTTTTATTTCTATTTAGCCAATACACTTTTAATTTTCTTTGCTCGCCAATTATTTCCCGACGCTACCCGAGGCTGTGGGCAAAAGCCGGAACGTATCCAGGGTTGCTCACAACTTATCTAAAAAACTGTCGGTTTACTTTTTCCATAAATCGTCTTGATCGAGAGTAAAAAAATGAAACAGATTAGCGCAATAATCGGTGCAAAACAGCTAATCTTTAAAAAATCGATATTCATTTGCTATAAACTTAAAAAAAAAATAGTCCGAACATTTTGTAGATAAAGGTCTAAATTTACAAAATAGTTCTTAAAAAAAATTGTTTTTGTAAAAACAAATAGAGTTTTTATGGCGAGCGCTCTTATGGAAATTTACATTGGGTGCAGTGGGTACAGAAGACTCTTAAGGGAAATCTACCCGAGACGTCCCGATTGGTAAAGTGTATTTCCTACAGGAGCAGGGACGATTTCTTTATTATCTGATAACAAATCAGAAATACAAAGATATAAACTAGAAGTTGCAATACGGAAGTGGATTGCGATTTCCGGTTCAACATTAAGTTTTGAGCTGATCCATTACACTAATACCGAACTCATCAATGTAATACATTTTTCGTACTTCCGGGACTAAAGTAAGAACTTCACTCCATTATGACAAGTACTGAAGTGTCACTTTTTGTCCCGCCGGGATTAAATTTAGACGAAAATCCCGGAAGGATGAAATTACTAACAAGGCAATTTCAGTAGGTTGTTCCACATTTTGTATGCGGCACTACTTCTTAAACGCATCGTACTGCTGCTCATATAGTTTTTTTGGATTCCGGTGGTATCAATTCTTTACCTACTTTCGCCGCTTTTTATCAATATCAAATACACCTTTGTCACCCACCACCAAAATTATGACACTAGCAATGACAGTTTCCAAATTATTTTTGTTACCATGGCATAGGGATTGTCATATCAACGCAACGTTCCTATGGTAACTTGTTAAGCAGCGATTTTTTGAAAAAACGCGTTCTCTAACTCCATACATATTAAGTGTTTCGGTTTCGGAAGTACGAAAAATATCGTATATACCTTGCGACTGAAGTAGTGGTCTTAATCCCTCAGGTAAATTATGGCCCTCCCTTCGGTCGGGCCATAAACTTTACCTTCGGGATTAAAAGTACTACCTCAGTCCCGCGGTATATAATATACTATGAGCGATCTTTCATTTGTTATCATGTCTTTTTTTCATGACATATATGTACTTTAATAAATTAATAAACAAAGCACTATAAAATGCAAATTATCAAAAACTGGACGATTAATGAATACTGTAACGTCAATTTAATTATGTCGTGTATTTATTTACAATTAATTAACAATAAATTTACAACAGTAAATGCAATTTATCACTCACAATGTATAACATCAAGAACGTATCGATGTAGGAACTGAACTGACTCATAATTCGATGTGCTTATATAACAAAACCCCCTCTTTCTCGATAGTTGTCGAACGCTTCTGGACACTTTCGAGCCTTTCTAGAATGTTGTCTAACAAACACGTCATATTTCTTGCAAAGATTACGTCACATCCGCCGCCGTTCTTTATCGCCGATGTCTATGAAAATTTCTGGAATATTCGCTATAATACTTTCATGAATCAAGCTGAACAGTATTTTATTCTTATGTTTTTCTCAATGGAATAACTTGAGGAGTAGTGTAGGGTTAGATCTTAGATATTACGTTTGCAATATGATGATGGTAGTGCGAAAGCTGGGTACCTAGTATTTTAATGTGCTACTGCATACTTACGTACATATTATTTTATTAGGTGGTGTCTTAGTCAGGAAACCAAAATGACGAAATCGCTCAGTGAAAAAGTACCTACTTAAGCAAAATCTCAAGTAGCCACTTTTTAAACCCAGTTACCATTTATCTCGCTGCCACCATCAACTCGATCATGAGTCAACTTGGTATCGACTTAATCAGGTATTTTTTAATCATCAGATCTAGAAAATCCATCCATTCTTGTCAGCGACGAAACTTTGAAACTATTGCTACTAGTAAAAACTAGACAGGTCTCGTAGTCCCAGTTTATTAATAATTAGTATTAATGTTGGATGCTTTAGTAGAAGAAAATTTGCTCGTTTTTCTAGAACATCTACCATTTCCTGTATATTTCGCAAGTTTAGGTGAGCAACTTGATTTACGTATTGATAATGTCCAAGGAGGTGAAGATAAGTGAAATTCAGAAATAGATAGAGCTTCACTTATCGATAAGGAAAATTACCTAATAGTCCTTATCTTTTGCGGATACTTGGATATAGTCTGCTGTGGGTGTTGTTTGCCAAGCGACTACCCACGGCGCTTTCCTACGTCCCAAGTATTTCTTTTAATCATCTTTTTTCTCTTTGAATGAAACAATTGACGAGATAAAATTCAGATTTTGCCAGATTATAATTTGTGCAAAACTGGAATCATGCCTCGCCATCTGCCTGCAACTGCCATTAATTTATGATCTGGTATTCAACTGCACTATAGAAACAGCGGTACTTACTTATTTGCCTTTATTTTTAAATGGATATGTTTAACCAGTGCCAACGGTCTAAGCGAGATGTATAAAAAACTAACGGATGGTTGTCTCTCAGTCACATAACATTCTAATATTTTTAATCAATGATTAACCTTAATCAACGTTTGTTAAACCGAGCATAAGTGATATAATTTATTTAGGTATTTAAAAAATACGCTCGAAGCTGGTGTCTGTATCTCTGCTACAATACAAGTACTTACTGTATTTATTTGCTTATGTTTCTTTTGAATTATAATTTGCTTACTAATTGTTTTTTCGCTTTACAGATTTTCATGATATTCTTCATCGTGTTATATTTGGCAAGTTTTGCGCTATTAAGAAAATTTAAAAGAAGAGGTCGAGAAGATTACTACAGCACAGATGAAGACGAAATAATGGTATATCGGATAAGTACATGGTTGTGCACATTTTCCTTAGCCGTATCCATTGGAGCTGTTCTTTTACTACCATTTTCCATTGTTTCAAATGAAGTTCTTATTTTGTATCCAAAATCTTATTACGTAAAATGGTTGAATAGTTCACTTATTCAAGGTAAGTTTAGTTTATAAATGTATATGTAATAAACAAAGATTTTTTTAGGGTTATGGAACTATGTTTTCCTATTTTCTAATATATCTCTATTTGTACTTTTACCTTTCGCATATTTATTTATCGAATCTGAAGGATTTTTTGGTCACCGAAAAGGATTAATGGCACGAATTCAAGAAACTGTAATCGTCCTTGCCCTCTTAGCAACGGCTCTACTCGGGATCACCTATGTGATATTCTCTTTAGTACATAAAGATAAATCTACTATTCAAAGTTTGCTTAGTAAGTATTTTTATTACCTACTCTGTCAATCACATAACCTAATGAGTTTATTTTGTTACAGATTTATGGAGTTACCATTTACCATTTTTATATTCTTGTATATCATTTCTTGGAGTTTTGATGTTGTTAGGTAATATGCTCATTATATTGTTACGCAACTGTCTACAGTTTTATACTTACAGTATGTACGCCATTAGGTTTTGTGAGATTGTTTGATGTAACTGGCAAATATCTCATAAAACCCCAGTTCTTGCATGATATTGACGAAGAATACCACGCATACGCTTTAGAAGAGGAATGTTTAAGAAGGCGTCTCAAACTATCGCAAGTCATTGGCAAGTCGTACATATATCCGACACCTATGTCCATTACACATAGGAGATCGATTAATGATGACAAATTATTTAAGTTGAGCAATGGACAGCTACAATCTGCTTTGGGTTTGAAGTTAACTGAAATTGAGGCAAAAAGACGTCTTTTAGGTCAGTGCAATTTTAATTGTATACTTAATAGGTTATAATTATCTGCGTCTTGGCAATACAATGGTAGCAATAAAAAACAAGCTAGAGAATTATTCACAATCTATTTATATCTAATAAACAAATCTCATACTTTCTGTTGCAAAATCCAAATTTTTGATAGGTACTCCAAGTAGGTACTAAAGTAAACATGCATTATTAGTTGTTTTCATAGTGTTTTTTTTAATGTTGGGGCATTGTTTATAAACAATGGTTGGGGTTATATTGAGATGGTGTTACATTTGTCGTATCAACAGTAAGATGAGTACCAGATAAAAATTCTTGTGATTACCCCAATATTTAGGTAGGTACACTAACTACATCTCAGATAAGAAGGTTAGGTGCCTTTTCCACAATGTTGAGGAAGAACATAAGTAGCCAACAATAGTGCATTATTTATATTTATCGCTATACAACGTTCTACATCTTGCGATTCCCGATGTCCAATAATTTTGGTTGTTTCAATTAATATCTTCCAAGCCTTTGTCACTTACCTCTTCGTCTACCCCACACATCCAACTTCTTCTGGGGCGTCCTCGCTTTCTTCTCCCCCCGGGCTTCTTTGTACCAGGTGACCCAATAAGACTGTTCCTCGGCCATATCTTGGGAACCGTTCGTCGTATGACTTAGGGGTAAAAAAATTATTGGATAAATCGGTTATGAAGAATCGCTGGAAAATATTTTCAAGTTCTAAAAATGACAACCAGAGGGCGTAACTGCCATCTAAAATTTTAAGATTGCATTTTCTTTAAATTTCGCATTATACTAACTAAACATTCTTTTTCACATTTTTAAAGAGAACCAGTTTATCTATCATTTTCGTAAAAACAAAAACTCAGTTATTTAAAAAACAAAGATGGTGTGGGGCGTTGAATTGTTTTTGCAATAATCTGCTTTCACTTCTTAACCGTTTGACCAATTGTAATTTAGTATCGTTGAAAAGAGCATTCCTTGGGCAACAAGAATCAACCAAAATATACTTCATTTAGTTCAATCCTTCTCCGCCAGGGCGCTAGTTTTGACACTATGATCCAAAATCCTAAAAAATTTAAAAAATCAAATGGAATGATATGACTTTTTCTTTATGAAAAAGTAGCCAAATAACGCCCAAAGAGGCCAGTGAAAACCGTTTTTCAAAATCTCGTTCCTAACCTCAAATATTGGGAAAATGAGATTAATTAAAATGCTTAAATTGTATCTTAAATTTACTTTTGACGTATTTCCGGTATTTGTCGATGGCGCAAAAGCATAGTGTGCTTCTAATGAAGGTGTGCATACGGATTTCATGGTTTACGCTCACCACAAGAAAAAGACCTATTCTCCATGCAAAAACTATTGATCTATTTATTTTAATAAATCTTTATTAGTCAATCATTAGAATCTGTTATGAAATACTTGTTTTTATTTAGATATTTGGTTTCAGATAAGCAGCGTCAGACTTCATCATTTCGAAGAAACTTGTTGTATCCTATATCTGTAATATTATTAATTGGTCTTACTGCGATTACCGTATTTATGGTTATTCGAAACACAGTGGAATTGCTTATCGGTATTAAGGCGCTGCCTCTTAGCTCAAGGGTAATTATAACTCATTGCATTACAATAACAAACATACATTATTGTTATTTATATTACAGCAATTTACACTTGGCATTACTTCACTATCAACCCTTGGACCTCTTGGCGCTTTGATTGAAATCGTATTAATATTATACTTAATTGTGACATCGTCGATTGGATTGTATTCGTCACCACCAATGTCATGGATTCGACCGCGTGCCAAAAGTACACCGTTCAATTTAATTCTTGGAAATTGCGCACTAATATTGATCCTCAGCTCCGCTCTACCTTTACTTTCGAAGATTTTAGGTATCGGTAATCTTAATATATTGTTATGTGTGTTCAACGTTTACTTTTCAGGAATCACCAATTTCGACTTGTTGGGAGATTTTGGAAGTATTGAATGGCTGGGCAATTTTCAAATTGTTTTTATGTACAATTTAGTGTTTGCCACAGCAACTACTTTGTGCATTGCCAATAATTTTACTGTAAAAGTTCGCAGGGAACTGTACGCACGTTTAGTTGAGAACTATATGCTTCTTAGTAATTATGTATCGTTTCTAAATTAAATATAGTTTTCAGTTTAATGAAAACTGCTACGCAAATTGCACTTGTAAGACTGATGTAATGCATTAGAACGTTTAAGTTGATTATATTTATTATCATTAGTCATGTATAGAGGACTGACTGCATTGTATGGGCACCTCCTTTCTTGTAAAAATTACTGTCGGCTTAATTGTTTAGATAAGTAATACTGACTGACAGAAAAGTTATATACTCTAATTTCTGTGGTAGGACATTTCCATACTTGCAGAATTGATTTGTGCTTATAGGTCATTGATAAGTCTGATTATTATACTCTTATTTATTAATACTTGCAAATGAACAATTCATTTAAATAAATCGTTACGAAATGCAATTTTATTATTTACCTTATTGTGTGTTTGTATAAATGAGGTATGTTCAGTTGTGCCCCAAAAATCTGTCAAAATATCTTGCATAACTGGAAGGTTACAAATTGCACTCTTCATACATACACTTGTGCACAGTACAGTAGAACCTCTATTATCTGTGCTCCATGGAACTGGACAAAGCATGGATAATTGAAAACACGGATAATCCAAATTAATGTTTTTCTTGCATATGGACATAAGTATATTGCATACTAGATGACCCGACGAACGTTGTCCTCTTTCTTTATAGCTATGAATACGCAATCATTTCAGACTGGAATAAATAATAACAAAAAAATGATTTCAAAAAATTCGCTGTGGTTAGCACAGGTACTACCAGCACCACCTGCGCATGCGCGATTCTGCCCTTTTATGTCTAAGAATATGTGTAGCAAATTTGGTTTAAATCGGTTCAACCGTTTAGACGGAAGAGATTTTGACACACTTGCCTCAAAATCTCCCCATAAACTAATAAAAAATTAACGCACTCACTTCTAGTTGCTTTTGGCAGCATCTTGAAAAAAACTAAAATTCAACTGAAAGTAGAAAAAGACTCTCCTAATGGCCGTATGCCTCGACAAATTTAAGCGGAGCTTAGCGTTATTTAAAATCCATGGCAACCGTTGTCGCAATAATCATTCCCTCGCTTAAATTTGTCGATGCATACGGCCATTAGTGTTTCTGTATAACTGTGTATACCACGTGTTTAGTCTATCAACATTCAACACTTACCAAAAATGGATATTAGGTATATCAAACTTTTAATATAAAAGGCGTGATTGGGGTGAATTAACCTCGAAACTTCTCAAAAAACTCACTGAAATCTGGATAAACTATCCCATCGAATTGACAGCACACTATGATATGAATAAATTAATTTTTTGACGGATATATTATGCCAATCCATGTAGCTGTTAAAACAATTGCCGTCGAAACGTCAAACGCGCGATGTTTAAATAGTCGTTAAGTTTTTTCCAATTTTCTGCGCGATTTTCTTGGTTTTTCTTGCCGTAAGAACCTTCTACACAGAATTAGACAACTTAAAAAAAAGATGAATGAAATCGGTAAAATCGTTCTAAAGTTATTGCATGACCAGAAGAAACAGGGGTTCATTTTTAATTAAAAAATAGAATAGTTTTACAAGAAAATGTGCACTTTTAATATCCAAAGTAAAATGTTTACAGTATGATCTTTGCTGATACATACACAAAAAAAAAGGAGCAATTGTTGATAGGTATGCTTTTGAAGAATAGTCAGTTACTTTTGTCTGTGTGAAAAGTTTTGATCAATTTTAATCTTCTGGCGCATGCAGCGGAAATTTAAAATAATGTCAAGTTCAAAAATGTAAATTCAATTAAGACAAAAATCGCGGCACGGATATTCCGCTGCCAAGATAATAATAATAATAATGCCTTTTATTAAGTTACATACACACAATTACAGTAAAAAAACTAAATGACATATTTCAAAATTAAAGTAATGCAACGTTCAGTTAGTGGAAGCGACTGCCTCCAATATTCTGCTCTTCCACTTGTAAATTATTACAGAATTGCACAATTTAACGCTCAAATAATAATACTCAATAAAAAAAACAATAAAATTTAAAAAAAATTTTTGTTGAAGCGTTAATATATACTTCCTATGATGTGGAGCACTAAGTTACATTGCCTGTCAAACATGGTCTGGCGAATTAATTTGTTTAATTTAGAGGTATCTAGTTTTTTAAGTACCTACGTTATCAATTGCGTTATACATATATAAGTATTCGCTATACAATAACTAAAGGATCTTTCATAGAACGATGTTTTATGGTAAGTAAAAGTGTTACATACTTAGGGATCAGATTAGATTACAAACTAAACTGGACGGAACATATACACATGTTAACTAAAAAATGTGAAAGATCCCTCAATATTTTAAGATTATTGACTAGAGTGGGATGGGGAATGGATTTTCCAACTGCATTAAAGGTTTATAAAGCACTTACAAGAAGCCTAATAGATTATGGTTTGCATTTATATGGAGCAGCATCAAAACCAAATTTAAAAAGACTCATAGTCATTCAAAATAAAGCCTTAAGACACTGCATTGGGGCTATGAAGTCAACTCCTGTAGAAGCATTGTATGTGGAAGCACGTGAACCACCACTCGAGTTTCGAAGAAAGTATTTGGCTTTAAAATATGTTACGAAAACAATCGCCCTAAAACTGGAAAATATTTACAACTCGCTACAAGAGCTTATGTCCCACGATTTAACCTCGGCTTTTTGGTCTAAAAAGAAGTCTCCTCCGCTTTCCGTGGCAAGCCTTTATCTTCACGAATTAAAAATTCCTCTTTGGATACAAGAAATTCCGGACGCTTCCTATCACGATTTTTACGTCGGAAGTCTGCCAACGTACTTCCCTAGTTATATAGGGGATTTTAGATATGATTGCCAACTATTTTATAACACCTTAGACAACTTGAAATGTTGGGAGATAATATTCACAGACGGTTCTAAAAGCAAGGTGGGAGTCGGATGTGCATTTTACGAGCTATCGACTAAATATTCAAAGTTATTTAATCTTGGAAAGGTCAAATCTATATTTACAGCTGAAGCGACTGCAATATTAGAAGCATTAAAATATTTTTATAAACGTAATGTAGCAAAGAACCTGGCCATAATGTCAGATAGTAAGAGTGTCCTGGCCACTATCAATAAAAGGGTCCATTATTTTCAATCCCATCCTTTAATTACCGCTATTAGAGCAGAGGCCTTTAAAATTATAAAGAAAGGACATACTGTTGCGTTTTACTGGATCAAAGGACATGCAGGTTTAAAAGCAAACGAACTGGTAGACGAATTGGCTAAACAAGCTGTACAAGAGGGGATCAGTCTCGAGAGTACCACACCAAGAACAGACCTTCTGAATGTTCTCAAAAGCAACATAGTTGAAGCCTGGGATATATATTGGAAGGAGTATCATAAAGAAAGACAAACACAGTATGCTTTAATCCACCCAACGGTTAAGTTTAGACCATGGTATTCTGATAAGTATACCCCAAAAAGATACTTTTCGATAATTGCACGTCTTAAATTTGGACATGGGAGGTTTCCATCTCATTTGTATAAGATCGGGGTTGTAGATTCGCCAGGGTGTGATTGTGGATTCGAGACTGGTGATTTCAATCACATATTTTTTAACTGCGAACTGAGAAGGCCCTTCATTGATCAGATGAGTGCACGGTTAACAGAAAGTGGTGTTCATTTTCCCATCAACATCGTTGCTCTACTGAGTTCCAACTGTAGACGCATTTATGATATAGTAATTGAATACGTAGCTAATACTGGGTTAAATATTTAAGGGTGAGTGCGTGCATGGATCTGTATGATGTATCCTCTGTATTGAACCTCTGTCTTACCCTCCTATACAAATCAAGGTCGCTACCTGTATTGTTAAATGTCAAATGCCATGATAGACCTCTTGGCGAGAAGAGTGTGTCCTGTGTTATTCCTATAGAGTAAATGAATAAGGTACTGAAAATGTTGCTAAATGGGCATAGATCCCGAAATAGCAAATATAATAAAAAAAAAAATGGTAAGGTGGTTTAATTAACGAAATAAATCTAGAATTACTGTTAAATTCAATTTTATTATATAGATAAAGTGGTGTTCTGGACGTGACAATATTATGATATTATAAAACAACAGAATGTACTGTACAATCATCGACAAAAATAATGATAAAATGAAGCTTACTGCCGCTTAGACAACCAACCATACACTCTACATGGCAACATTGAAAGGTAAGTTTTCTCAAAGCATCGTTTAAATTAGTATTTATACAATGCTCGCGGGGAATCGTGTGGGATGGGCCGCACGGCGTCGCGCATTGTGGTCTTTGTTTCGGCGTTTCTTCGTCACTGCCTGGAATCTTGATGTAAACACTACAGCAGGTATATAATTACAAGAACTGGAAAAACCGAATTTTATGCATAATATTCTGGACAAATTTAAGAGACATTAATACATTACACATTGGTACAACTTTTTACAAAGTTTTTCTCTTGATATTGGTGCTAGTATTTTTGAATGGCCCCTAACAATCTAACCTGGAAATGATATCTTGTTAATGATTTACTACTTATTAGATAAGCACTGCGCTCATATTTTGATTCCTCCATTGAAACGTAATGTGCTTTTAAATGCCGAGGGCGTATAAATTTCCACTTTACCAATTACTTGTTATGAATTGTTCGCTGAAGTTGTTGCTTCTATTTTCTCAATTTAGATTCGTTGACAATAATTATAATTTTTTCACTTGCGGTTGTAATGATCTTAGCCTCCTACTATCTTGGCGGCTAACGCCAACTTCAAGTCACACCGGAATATTTGACCATATTCTGTAGTAGCGGGAAGGCCAAACTAACATGGCTGTCTATTTGAATATTCTCGCTTAAGTTTCCCGCGAGAATCTGTCACTCGGGGGGCCACTCCGAGTGCACTAAGATCGTGATCGTCATGTAGTACACCTACGTTGTGTAGTAACTGAGTTCTAAGCAGGCACTGAGGGCGTTTTATAGGTAAGGAACACCAAAAGCAATTATAGCTGATTAAGATTATATTGAAGCTAATACCAATACGGTGCCCCTGCAGAGGGTCTTAAGTGATTCTATACTACTCCGGCATTCATCTTACGAATTAGGAAAACTGAAGGAAAACCTAATTCGGAGTAGTCCTATAATGAACAAAGCCTACAGCTAACATCCAATGTACCGCACTTTTGAGCCCTCTTGAAACCGGAATAAGTACTACAGACACGCTATGAGTAACCAAAATGGAATCGAGACATTCCCCAGGTATTACAACACATACATCAGACAAAACTAAGAGATATTAAATATACCTCGCCGGGTGGGAGGATTAGCAGGCCCAGTGGGGTGCCTGTAGACATGGGCTAAAGTTGTTGGGTTTCGGAACGAGTGAAAATGTTAGTGTTATAGGTTCACCAAGGCCCGTATAAACTTGAATAACTCGCTCCCCTCTAAACAAGCTGCAGCACAGATACTACCGACAATGAAACATGATTGCCAATACCAACAAAGGTTACACATTAAGAGGTACAGTACAAGTGATACATAAGTAAAGGGTTACAATCTGCATTCATGTTACACACATTTATAGATTAATTGAATAAAGCAAATACCTCACCTAATATAAAACAAAAACAAACCCACACAGTAATGATTAAGGTATAACAAAATATTTCAAGATAAGCCGTGCGTTAAAGCAAAAAGACCATGAACACACATCGTATTTATTGACCACCTCAAGCCACGCGGTAATTTCATCTGCTAACACCCCTAAAAACCACCCGAAAATCGCCCATTCCCTGCATTTCACGCATTTCTAGGAAAAAACTGGACTGCAGGTGTTTGAAATGGTAAGCACATGTGGCATTCCAAGAAATTTCATCCGTCTCATCTTCGCTCTCTTTCCCTTTTCCTATATCCCACCAGATTTTGGTTGGCAGCTTGTGTAACTAACATGATGTATAGGGTGCTTCGTATCGACAATCATATTCACAAGACGTTGTTAAGGTTGGGGCATCTCACGGTTTGGCTGGAAACAGTGGCGGTCCCAGGATTTGGTAAAGGGAGGGGCCCAAACCAGAACTTTGTCCCAACACGGACAAAAATAAAAGAAATCTCGCATAATGGATATGAGATCGACACAAAATAGATGAAAAAACAACAGATAATAGTGTTTTTTATTATTGAATATACCTAATAAAAAAACACAAGTACTAAATAAGTCTTTCAGTTTTATTTTTTTACTGCGTTTACGTGAGCCTATTTTGTCACTGTACAACAAAACTGGATCGTTTAAACTTAAGAGAGTATTTATTTAAAAAAAGAAAATTAACCTTAAAAACCAGTTTTTATTGCAAAGAAAAACAAGATTGAAGATATCAATGTGTCTCTTAAGTTTGCCCATCCTACACCATATATATAAATGTCCAACACCAACAACTTACAAGCATTTCAACGCTGGCATTTTAGATAGTGTATGGTTGGTTGCCTAAGTGGCAGTAAACTACATTTTATCATTATTTTTGTCGGTGATCTTACATACAGTGGCGGCGCGAGTTGGTGGCAAGTTGGCTCTTGCCAACCATTTGCGCAAAAAAGGCGCCAGAAAAGGCGCCTAAATGAACAGATACAATTGCATAAAAATTAGAAAAATGATTAAAAAACAAAAAATTATTTGCATAGTAATTTTACATTACGAGACGAGTTTTTTGGGGGTAAGGGCCAACAATTGTTTGGGGAGGCAACAGGCAAAGTTCTCATCCCAGAATCTCAATAGGCGCCTATTCGAGTAGCTGCCAACGGCGCGAGCACAGCTCGCGCCGCCACTGCTTACATATCGCCGATTTCCCATATTCAACAAATTTAAGTCCGTTAACTTGTGTGGTATGTCAGTGTTCATATTTTCTTATACCATAAATTAATCTTAAGTAAGAGTTTTGGATTTTTTTAATTCTATTTACGTCGGCCAAATCGAAACAAGGACCGTAAAGAGCGCCACAGTAATTGAAATGCGATAGAACCACCGGGGATAGAACCAATGCCTCACAGAGTGTAGGACTATAGGTAGTTCTGACATGTTGACTCAGACCAAAGAGTATACAACGAAATACTCTTTGCTCAGGCTGAAGCGATTACATAAAATTCGTTTTAAATTAACATAAGCTTTTCTAATCATTTCCGACACCTGTTTCTTAAATCGTAAGTCACAGTCTATGACAACACCCAAACACTTTTCGCTGTCTTACGATTAATTCAGTTGTATTAACCCTAACCATTTAACCTCCAATTGAGACTTAATCTGCTCTCTCATTCTAGATTGTCCATTGTCCAAACAGAATTATTGACGACTTAGCGGAATTGATTCGCAAATCATGGCTTTCAGCTGTTGTAATTAAACTGCATGTCAGTATTATCTCATTTGTACGAATTACATCATTGCTACTGCACTCATACTGGAGCAGTGTGTCATCCGCATATTGATGACTTTTAGTCTCAGTTAAACTTTTGTGGAAATTAAAGGTATATAATATAAAAAGTAATGGATCAAGGACAGATCCTTGCGGTACACCAGCCATTATATGAGCCAAAGAAGATTTTTCCTCAGCAATCATAACAAATTGCGTTCTATTTTCCAAATGATTGCGAATAAGCAAGCAAGAATGCTTCCGAATCAAAACCAACATAATGTAGTAATGCTACAAGTATCCTGTGATTGATAGTATCAAAGGCCTTGGAAAAATCAAGTTGCCCAATGACCGACCGCCTGCTGAATCTCTCGCAGCAAATATATTATCAGTCATATTCAATAATGCCGTCACACAACTGTATCCGCTTCTAAAACCAGACTGAGATGCAGGCAAAATGTCATAATCACGTAGATGATCATATTGATTTGTGTTGATACTGCTCTTTCCAAAACTTTTGATACCACTGAAAGGATGCTAATTGGTCGCAAATCATTATCATCCTTAGGTGGGTTGCGTTTTACTAAAGGAACCACCCTTGCTCTTTTCCAAATATCTGGAATTGTGCTTGTCCTCAAACAAAAATTTATAACATAAGTAACATACGGTATTACTAAAAGGACAACACAGGAGTAACATATGCAAACTTATGCCATCTTCACCCACCATAGTAGAGTTCCTGCGCGCGCAAAAGTGATTTAGAGATCCACCCCGTCAAGCTTTTAAAGGTAAAAAGCATCTAATTATGTTTTTCTGTAGAGTTTGGACTACTAATTAACCCCCTAAATTCGTCTGTTGATACCGATGTCCAAATGGCCCAAAAAAGAAAAAATTGAATTTTTGAAAAAGTTCCTGTTTTTAATTATCTTTACAAAGGTGCGTTTTGTTTGTCGTTTGCCCTAATGATAATGAAAATATAAGGATTTTTCTCGGCGCATTTTACATTGCATATACGGCAAGAACGCACACATAATCGTTAGCCACTCGTTTAAACCGTGTTTTGCAAAATGTAACTTTTTAAAATATCGTTTATAAGGCTTTGAATTTTATATTCAAGTACTCTATATTTTGTGTATGTGTTATTCTAATACTAAACCCATTTATTTAAAATATTTAGTAAGCAGCGGCACTCGTAGGTGCAACACAATCCATTAAATGATGTATTTCTTCAGATGAATCGATCAGTTTTAAAATTTCTCGTTTTGTTTCTTCCATGGTGGGAAATGCTTCGTACGGTACCCACACGTTGTTTTTCAGTATTGATGGCTGAGAGAAAACAAGACCAGCGGGTATTCCAAATGAGCCTAAAAAGCCGCAATAAAAATAATTGTAATCAAATATGAATTGATCTATACCATTAGAACAAATGCCTAATGAAATGATATCACCTGTTGGCTCTTTCGCATACCATATCTTAATTACGCTAATTGTAGCGCGCACTTTTGAGTAAACTAAATGACGATTTAAAAGTTGTTGAGCCGTTCTTCGTGATTCAATTGACTCAATGTTAATTTCGTTGGCATCTTCTATCAGATAAGATAAAAATCGTAGTTCGGGATGAACGGTGCCTAATGGAAGTGTTGATCCGCCTTTGTTTTTCAAAGCTCTCTGATATGGACGGTACATGTCACTGTAGACAATCGCACTTTTCACATCAATAAATTGATTAACACCGACATAACCCCATACAGGTGGACCGCCGATATTTGACAAGTTCAAACCAGTAAAATCTGCTGCCTTTTTTATTGCTCCTAAACCAACATCGCTGGTAATACCGACAATATTACCGATACGTACTGTTGTGCAGCATTCAACTAGCACATTAACATCAAAGCAAACAGGTCCATGCAAAGCTGCTATAATTTTGATATTTCTATTGATAATTGAATTTACTGCATCAGATAACATGTACATACAGGATAAATTTCGTAGGTACCAGTCTACTTCTGATTCCCCTTCTTTTCTAAAATGAAAGCAATACTTTTCAGGTCAAATCAATGACGTAAATATATTAAATTAACATCATTTAAAAAAACCAGGTGTCAAATTCTTGACAGAATAGCTTCCTAGCTGAAACCAAAAATTGCCAACATATGTACGCACTTACAGACGGGAAAAATTTATTCTTTAAAAGTTGCTTAAAATGATCTAAAACGTCAATTTTTACGCATGCATTTTGTTTGCTTTTATTAAAAGGACCTACCATCTAAATTTCGTTAAAATTGTTCCATAAATAAGAAAGTTGCATTTCTGCGCATGTGCAACACGATTTTTGCGCATGCATTTTGTTTGCTTTTATTAGAGGGACCTACCATCCAATTTTCGTTAAAATTTCTCCATAAATAAGAAAGTTGGATGTTGCACATGTGCAACTCGATTTTTTGCGCATGCATTTTGTTTTCTTTTATTAGGAGGACCTACCATCCAAATTTCGTTTTAATTGTTCCATAAATAAGAAAATTGCATTTCTGCGCATGCGCAACACGATTTTTGCGCATGAATTTTGTTTGCTTTCATTAAAGGGACTTACCATAGAAATTTCGTTTAAATTGCTTCAGAAACAAGATCGTTGCGTTTTGCACATATGCAACACAATTTTTTGACTTTGACAATTTTTTCTCCGTTTTTTGATAATATAACCCGGCCCAATTTTTTGTAGGTTGTACACAGGAAAATAAGGTCTTCCAAATAATAGAATAAAAATTTTAGGTTGCTATTTGAAAAAAAAAGTTCGATGCCGTTACGGCGCTCCAAAATTTTTTTTTCAAAAATCCGGCCCGTTATTTTTCTGTTCGGTATGCCTAAAACATATATACAAAATTTCAACAAAATCCGTCGAGCCGTTTTCTCAGAAAATTGCCAACAAACGTACGTGTACGTGTACGTACGTACATACAGACGGAAAAAAATTTTATTCTTTAAAAGTTGCTTAAAATGGTCTAAAACGTCGACATTTGATGAAATTTTGAAATGTTCAAAAAACGGCTATCGGAATAGCTACCTAGCACATGCTAGG
>NW_022170403.1:5373539-5434112 GCF_008802855.1 Photinus pyralis
GTATAATTACTATTCATTATTACAATGAATTATGCATATACAAGTCGAGAACGTAAATGTTGTGTGACAAATTGTGAAGACGTTTCCCAAAAATGAAGCCCGAAGTTTTTAAGAATTGGTTTAGAATATAATGTGGAAGAAATTTACACAAAACTTTTTGGTTTGTGAACGTCCTTTTTCTGGCTGCGCTTTAGAACCTGGAACACGAAGAGATTTGAAGCGTGTGGCAGTTCGCACATTATATTTAGCAGGTAGCACTAATTGAATTGTAATAAATTGCTACATATTTTGTTTTTAGAACGATCTCGAGGGCATCATACAGTAGAGTTCCATGAAGTTGATCTTGTATCTTGTATAATCATATTAAATTAAATATAACTCCTTGATTGGATTAATTGGAGTTGTTACTTATAAAACAAGTGCTCTGTACTCTTTGAAGGCCCTGGCTGGTGAGGTGCATCCGCATTAAACTGAATTTATTTGGATCTCTAACAAACAAAATTGGATTTCACTGGCTGGATTCATTTACCTTTTAGGTTTCAGCTAGTCAAATCCAATATTGTTACAGATCCGGAGAAATTCAGTATCATGCGGACGTAGCTTACATTTTAATATTTAAATTTGGCGCCATTCACGCAAAAAGCTGCTGAGAACATACACGAGATGGCGCGTCATTTTTACATTACATTACAGTTTCCATTCTAAGTTTGTTGTTCTATGGCTTAGATCGACAAATCACAAGGTTAGTTGACAAATCATACTGATTTGTGTAGAGATCCTCGCGTAAGTTATTCCTGGGATTTCGTGATCGTATGAAATAAACTCTAACCAAAAACATTGGCCCTAAACATGAAATACCCTGAATCAGGATTGAAGATACGAGCCTTTGTAAAGTTAGTAACCCTGAAACCTACAACACGCAATTTAATTTCCCTCGTGCTGGCAAGAGTTATTGGCCCAACAGTGTAAAGTAATTTTTTTGCTCGTTTTTTGGAAGTTTCTGAAGACGATGTGATGCAACATATCTGACAGTTTTAATTTTATCGTTCCCTGCTTTAATGCATTTCATTAAAGGTGAAAAACGCTTCCTGACAGACCCTGAAATGTTTACCAACGAATCTTAGAATTCAAATTACACAAGGGCAACGCCCTCGCCTATTGGTCGCGCGTAAAACAGAATGTGGGTGGCTTTCCCTCAAGCGAAGAAACAGGACAGGTGCTGGAGTTTTATCTGAGACGGAGTCGCGCATTGTCCGTCTTTGTTTCGGCGTTTCTTCGTTACTGCCCGGAATCTTGTATATAAAACACAACAGCAGGGTGTATAGTAATACAAAGATTGAAAAACCGAAGTTTTATGGCATTATATTCTGGACAATTTAAGAGACTTAACCCATGGTATCTCAACTAGTTTTCTCTTGGATAATTGTTGCTAGCATTTTTTGAAAACGCAATCTAACAATCTAACCCTGAATGTTATAAAGACTCCAATGACTTATTAGATAAGCCACTGTGTTCATAATCATGATCTTGAAGACGTAATGTGATTTTAAAGTGCCAAGGGCGTATAAATTCCACTTTACCAATGTTTACTTGTTATGAAATTGTTCGCTGAAGTTGTTTGCTCTATTTCCTCAATTTAAAGTAAAAATTCCGTTGCAATAATTATCAATTTTTTCAACCTTGCGGTTTGGCGGTAACACCACCAAATTTTTTTAAAAACAGAACATGGTGGTTTTTTATTATTGAATATACCTAATAAAAAAACACAAGTACTAAATAAGTCTTTCAGTTTTATTTTTTTACTGCGTTTACGTGAGCCTATTTTGTCACTGTACAACAAAACTGGATCGTTTAAACTTAAGAGAGTATTTATTTAAAAAAAGAAAATTAACCTTAAAAACCAGTTTTTATTGCAAAGAAAAACAAGATTGAAGATATCAATGTGTCTCTTAAGTTTGCCCATCCTACACCATATATATAAATGTCCAACACCAACAACTTACAAGCATTTCAACGCTGGCATTTTAGATAGTGTATGGTTGGTTGCCTAAGTGGCAGTAAACTACATTTTATCATTATTTTTGTCGGTGATCTTACATACAGTGGCGGCGCGAGTTGGTGGCAAGTTGGCTCTTGCCAACCATTTGCGCAAAAAAGGCGCCAGAAAAGGCGCCTAAATGAACAGATACAATTGCATAAAAATTAGAAAAATGATTAAAAAACAAAAAATTATTTGCATAGTAATTTTACATTACGAGACGAGTTTTTTGGGGGTAAGGGCCAACAATTGTTTGGGGAGGCAACAGGCAAAGTTCTCATCCCAGAATCTCAATAGGCGCCTATTCGAGTAGCTGCCAACGGCGCGAGCACAGCTCGCGCCGCCACTGCTTACATATCGCCGATTTCCCATATTCAACAAATTTAAGTCCGTTAACTTGTGTGGTATGTCAGTGTTCATATTTTCTTATACCATAAATTAATCTTAAGTAAGAGTTTTGGATTTTTTTAATTCTATTTACGTCGGCCAAATCGAAACAAGGACCGTAAAGAGCGCCACAGTAATTGAAATGCGATAGAACCACCGGGGATAGAACCAATGCCTCACAGAGTGTAGGACTATAGGTAGTTCTGACATGTTGACTCAGACCAAAGAGTATACAACGAAATACTCTTTGCTCAGGCTGAAGCGATTACATAAAATTCGTTTTAAATTAACATAAGCTTTTCTAATCATTTCCGACACCTGTTTCTTAAATCGTAAGTCACAGTCTATGACAACACCCAAACACTTTTCGCTGTCTTACGATTAATTCAGTTGTATTAACCCTAACCATTTAACCTCCAATTGAGACTTAATCTGCTCTCTCATTCTAGATTGTCCATTGTCCAAACAGAATTATTGACGACTTAGCGGAATTGATTCGCAAATCATGGCTTTCAGCTGTTGTAATTAAACTGCATGTCAGTATTATCTCATTTGTACGAATTACATCATTGCTACTGCACTCATACTGGAGCAGTGTGTCATCCGCATATTGATGACTTTTAGTCTCAGTTAAACTTTTGTGGAAATTAAAGGTATATAATATAAAAAGTAATGGATCAAGGACAGATCCTTGCGGTACACCAGCCATTATATGAGCCAAAGAAGATTTTTCCTCAGCAATCATAACAAATTGCGTTCTATTTTCCAAATGATTGCGAATAAGCAAGCAAGAATGCTTCCGAATCAAAACCAACATAATGTAGTAATGCTACAAGTATCCTGTGATTGATAGTATCAAAGGCCTTGGAAAAATCAAGTTGCCCAATGACCGACCGCCTGCTGAATCTCTCGCAGCAAATATATTATCAGTCATATTCAATAATGCCGTCACACAACTGTATCCGCTTCTAAAACCAGACTGAGATGCAGGCAAAATGTCATAATCACGTAGATGATCATATTGATTTGTGTTGATACTGCTCTTTCCAAAACTTTTGATACCACTGAAAGGATGCTAATTGGTCGCAAATCATTATCATCCTTAGGTGGGTTGCGTTTTACTAAAGGAACCACCCTTGCTCTTTTCCAAATATCTGGAATTGTGCTTGTCCTCAAACAAAAATTTATAACATAAGTAACATACGGTATTACTAAAAGGACAACACAGGAGTAACATATGCAAACTTATGCCATCTTCACCCACCATAGTAGAGTTCCTGCGCGCGCAAAAGTGATTTAGAGATCCACCCCGTCAAGCTTTTAAAGGTAAAAAGCATCTAATTATGTTTTTCTGTAGAGTTTGGACTACTAATTAACCCCCTAAATTCGTCTGTTGATACCGATGTCCAAATGGCCCAAAAAAGAAAAAATTGAATTTTTGAAAAAGTTCCTGTTTTTAATTATCTTTACAAAGGTGCGTTTTGTTTGTCGTTTGCCCTAATGATAATGAAAATATAAGGATTTTTCTCGGCGCATTTTACATTGCATATACGGCAAGAACGCACACATAATCGTTAGCCACTCGTTTAAACCGTGTTTTGCAAAATGTAACTTTTTAAAATATCGTTTATAAGGCTTTGAATTTTATATTCAAGTACTCTATATTTTGTGTATGTGTTATTCTAATACTAAACCCATTTATTTAAAATATTTAGTAAGCAGCGGCACTCGTAGGTGCAACACAATCCATTAAATGATGTATTTCTTCAGATGAATCGATCAGTTTTAAAATTTCTCGTTTTGTTTCTTCCATGGTGGGAAATGCTTCGTACGGTACCCACACGTTGTTTTTCAGTATTGATGGCTGAGAGAAAACAAGACCAGCGGGTATTCCAAATGAGCCTAAAAAGCCGCAATAAAAATAATTGTAATCAAATATGAATTGATCTATACCATTAGAACAAATGCCTAATGAAATGATATCACCTGTTGGCTCTTTCGCATACCATATCTTAATTACGCTAATTGTAGCGCGCACTTTTGAGTAAACTAAATGACGATTTAAAAGTTGTTGAGCCGTTCTTCGTGATTCAATTGACTCAATGTTAATTTCGTTGGCATCTTCTATCAGATAAGATAAAAATCGTAGTTCGGGATGAACGGTGCCTAATGGAAGTGTTGATCCGCCTTTGTTTTTCAAAGCTCTCTGATATGGACGGTACATGTCACTGTAGACAATCGCACTTTTCACATCAATAAATTGATTAACACCAACATAACCCCATACAGGTGGACCGCCGATATTTGACAAGTTCAAACCAGTAAAATCTGCTGCCTTTTTTATTGCTCCTAAACCAACATCGCTGGTAATACCGACAATATTACCGATACGTACTGTTGTGCAGCATTCAACTAGCACATTAACATCAAAGCAAACAGGTCCATGCAAAGCTGCTATAATTTTGATATTTCTATTGATAATTGAATTTACTGCATCAGATAACATGTACATACAGGATAAATTTCGTAGGTACCAGTCTACTTCTGATTCCCCTTCTTTTCTAAAATGAAAGCAATACTTTTCAGGTCAAATCAATGACGTAAATATATTAAATTAACATCATTTAAAAAAATAAATGCACTAAAATGTAGTGCAAAATTTATTTTGTAACCACTAATTTGCAGTGGATTTAGGGCAGCCGATCAGAATACTAAAAAAAATTGATCATTAGAAACCAACGAGGTAAAAAATAAAAACCTTATGAAAAATACTCACTTTTGAGGGCGTCAGATTCAAGTACTATTAGACCGGGAGGCAGCGTACATAGTAACTAAACCATAAGCGACAAAAAATTCGACAATACAGGCTGAAAGTACGTTGAAAACTAATAATAAAATCACTCGTCTGCCAGTCGTTAGTGGCAGCATTAACTTGGGGCGGCGCTGAATAGGTGACTTCTTTAGGTGATCAACTAAATTACCAAACTATAAGGGTCACGGAAAAGATTTGTATCAAGAAATCCCATTTTTTCCATAGTTTTCAAATATGCTATGGCAGACGATTTCAAGTGCAGCGTTGGTAGCGAAAGACGCCCTCCAATGTAGGGAAAAACACCCCTGAACTAAACCATGAGGACCGTATAAAAATTATACATAAAAAATTCCTCTTTTTGTCACTACTTTAAAATATATCCTGGCAGACGATATTAAGTGTAGCTTTAATAGTGGCAGACGTCTTAGAAGTTAAAAAATTTAGGTATAGTAAATCCCAGCGAGTGCGAGCGTGTGAGAGATAAGCGCGCGAGAGCACAACGAACAGAGATAGCTATAGATTTACGCACCGCTTGGAGTTACCAAACGAATTAAATTAGGGAAAATAATAAATTGTTTATTTCGCGATAAGATTGTCGGTATTTCTTGAATTCTTCTCAGACTGAGAAACAGAAAACTTGAAGAGAAAAGAAGATAGATCTTCAGCTCGTTCTAAACTATCCTCTGACTCCAGTTCCGTTGTCTGTATGCAACATTGATGGATCGCTGATTAAAATCGACAAGTTTGTTTTGCTGAAACTTTTTCGGAAGTATGCTCCTACGACAGTTGTAGAAGTTGTTTTAATCGATGGATTATTTTTTTTTGCATATATATTGCGATTTTCTGAACACATCTTCGGAAAGATTTGTGCTGTGTCAGCGAGAGAAGTACATCTTACTTTTGACAGATAGTTACCCCTTCCATGAAGGACGCAGAACATGATCGTTGGGATCAAAATAAGGAAAGATTACAATCCTACTCAATTTCTGTTTCCACTCAGAAGCAGCCTGCAAATTTCATAAAACCACTTCGCAATGATAGCTCAAAGCCTCTCTTATAGATTACTTATACCGTTCATAGGCAAAAAAGACCTGTTGCGCTTTACTTGGAAGGAAAGTTGTGTTTGCCACATATGAAGATAAGTGCTATAAATTTGTGACAAGGGAAGATGATGTGGTAAAAACTGAATTGTGCTGCAGCCACTAAGAGGCAGATTCTCGAATAATTTACCATCTTGGTAAACTACCAACAAGTAGCGAAGTAATTATTAGCGCTACCGATATGGATATTGCTGTTATTGCTTTGGGAAATGTAAACTTGACGCTACCATCAAGGTATAGATGGAAGTAAGTCTCTTTTCCAAGAACACGCAGAAATTCATAAATCTTCGAGAGATGTTCGTGAATTTGGGTGTTGATGTGTGTAACGCGCAGGGTAACGCGTTACCGGGTTCCCACGCATTTACCGGATGTATGACTTGTGTATGGTCCTCATGGTTTAGTTCATCGCAATTTGGGCGAATGCCACCGAAAAATGTCTGAGTTTCTACAATCCGTTTGATTGAAGTGGATGGAACTATGTGAATCAGAAGTTTAGAATCAAATGGTTTGAAAGATCTCAGTAGTCAGTATCCTATCGCTATCTCTGTTGGTTATGCTCTCGCGCGCTTATCTCTCACACGCTCGCACTCGCTGGGATTTACTATACCTAAATTTTTTTAACTTCTAAGACGTCTTCCACTATTAAAGCTACACTTAATATCGTCTGCCAGGATATATTTTAAAGTAGTGACAAAAAGAGGAATTTTTTATGTATAATTTTTATACGGTCCTCATGGTTTAGTTCAGGGGCGTTTTTCCCTACATTGGAGGGCGTCTTTCGCTACCAACGCTGCACTTGAAATCGTCTGCCATAGCATATTTGAAAACTATGGAAAAAATGGGATTTCTTGAAACAAATCTTTTCCGTGACCCATATATTTGGTAATTTGTTAATCACCAAAGAAGTCACGATTTCAGCGCGCAGAAAGTTAATGCTGCCACTTACGACTGACAGACGAGTGATTTTATTATTAGTTTTCAACGTACTTTCAGCCTGTATTGTCGAATTTTTTGTCGCTTATGGTTTAGTTACTATGTACGCTGCCTCCCGGTCTATATGTTGAAAAATGTACACTTCAAAAATCTGCCGATTAAAACTTTCTAAGTCTAAATAATCGTCAGATTATGTGTCAGCGAGTAGAAAGAACATCGAGCTAAATCAGTCGTATAATAATCTGACGCGCTCGTAATATACTAACCTTGCTCATAGAGTAAAACGTTGTTTACTCTATGCCTTGCTCAAGTATCTCATTTCAAAAAGCCGCCACGAGCGTCATGTTCAAATCATTAGCCTTTTGAATGGGAGCTGCTTTTGGGGTTTGCTAGATATAACCTCTAAATATATCTGACGCGCTTTCTTGTCGATATGTCTAGGCAGTGGCGGATTTAAATTTTTTGCGCCCGTAGGCACACCGAAAGATATGCGCCCCTCCAAAAATAATCTTTATAAATTACAATAAATTTTAAAATGCTAATAAAAATCACATTATAACTTGAAATTTTTAAAACTAATCTGAAAAGAAATACAGTATAGTCCAGGGAATAGAGGGTTTTAACTTGCAAAATGAGAAGTAGTTCCGATTTCTTTTGCATGTCATAGACAGTCATCTGGTGGTTAAGAATCTAAGTTTTCGACCTCCCACTCCTTGTGCTTCCCCCGTAGCACCCCCAAAACCCCTGAAATTTGGTTGGTTTCTTAGTTTTGAACTGAAGTGAGATAATTTTTTTGTTTCACGTATATTAGAATGCACTACAATCTCACAGTGATTCCAATATCCTCACTAGCAAGGGTTGGAAGTTAAATTATGATGCATCCCCTTTGGTAAGGGTGCAGGGTAGGGGGATTTATACCACGATAAGTTCAAGATATTTTCTCATAAAACTCATAATTATAGAGATAAAGTATAAATTTGGTTAAAACATCTACATACAAATTTTAGAATTCTTAAAAATATAAGCAACTCTGAAGCTCTATATCTTTTCTGATAATGTTTTCTTGTAAAGTGAAGTTATACAAATATATGATTGAAAAACTAACAAACCAACCAAATTTCTTTGGTTTTAAGGGTGGTACGGGGGAAGCACAAGGGGTGGGAGGTCGAAAACTTGGATTCTTAACCACCCGATATTCTTCCATCAGATGCAAAAAAAAAATTGGACCACTTCTCGTTTTGCAGGAAATGGTCCATTTTCAGTCTCTATTTCCCGGACTAGTATACCTAAGATTAAGTTTTCACACACGTCAAAATTTGCATTGTCGACTATCGTTCTTACAGTTACAGTTTGTTTAAACTATCTACCAATTACAATTTATTTCATAATTTTAATTAAAGATTTTTGTCATTTGTAACTTGTTGGGGGACTTATTTTAAAACTTAAAATGTTACCTAAAATAAATATAATGCAAAAAATGCCGCCCTCTAAAGCTGCCGCCCCTAGGCACGTGCCTAGTATGCCTATATGTAAATCCGCCACTGTGTCTAGGTCTACATTGCTTTTAAATTTATTAACGATCCTCGAGATAGTTTATAATTTTGTATTTCTGTCTATCTGTCCGTTTGTGTGCACGATAACTTTGTGTAGAAACGTCCGATCGCTTTGAAAATTGATACACATATGCATTCTTCAGGATATAAGAAATGTCGCTATTGTTTTTCGGCTACGTAGACCAAAAAGTTACAGCCCAAAAACTACCCAAATCTCCAAAAACCGTTTCTTTTATAACTCTTTTTACAAAGAACATATAAATGTCGGGTTTTCTATGTTAATAAATATTCCTTAAACGTCAGGCAACTATGCAGATGCAACAAAATATTGCGCATGCGTACTACAACTTTTGTATTTGCGCAATCCCAATTTTTAAATTTTTTAAGATATTTAAATGAAATTTTGTATGTGGCACTTCGAATAAAAGTAAAACTAATGCCGTATCAAACAATTTTGCGCATGCGCAGTCGGTTTTTTATTTGTTAAGATACTTATTTAACTGAAATGTATCTCAAACCTCAAATAAAATAAAAGGAAAATTAATCAAAAAAGCTTGTGGTTGATCCCAAGGATGCTATATAATAAGGATTGCTCGATTCCTATACTTGTAATGTTGCCCGCGTTTAAGTCATACGTGACGTCCCGAACGGACCTGGCTGTCAGAATTGACAGTTATAATTTGCTGAGTTGTCAACGTTTTTGCCTTAGCGTTATAACTGTGTGTATCAGTGTTTGCTATATCTATATTGCAAAAAAAATGCTCTGAGGCCGACGTGCACTATTGGACTGTAATAACAATTTGGGGTAGTATTCACATTTTACACTCAACTGGCGCTCATTTTAGCCAGTGTCAAAATCGTTATTTTAAGATGGACAAAGTTTAAATAAACTGATTTAACTGCAATTTCCATGGATGCTGAGGAGGAAAAAAACCAAAAACGCAGGATGAAATGGGTTCACGACATTTTGAGTAAGCGAAAAACCGAAGGAGAATTTGTAGGCTTTAAATACTTACCTACAACATCCATTTGGACGCATTAGAACCTCTTCTTACCAGGCGTTTTTTTGAAGCGGCTGGTAGCGTGACCCCTTCACACGGTGCGATTTGCAGCGCCACAAGTAGTACGAACCGATTTTCAGAAGCGCCTTCACGCAACAAAAGCGCACGTACCAAGAAGGGGTGTCGTTTTTTTAAAAAATGATGTCTGGTTTGAGGAGAGTTGATTTACTTGTGTATCATTTACCTTAGTAAAGAGCGTACATATTTGTGTACTGATATTTTGTATATAAAGCCGTTTGTTATGTTTAAAATTGGTATTACTGATATGTGGGGGTTGTCGTTCGACCTTTGAAGGAAGGCGAAGCCGTATTAGGCTAAACCCTTCATATTATGTGGCCATTGTAGCACGGTGTGGAAAACTCCAAAATTATAACAGAAATTGTACCTACAGACGAGACTTGTAATAAATTTCAGTTCTTACTCATCTGAGAAACAAAGCTAAATTTCTCATCGGTAGGAATGGATTTCCGCATAACCGTATCTTTTTTTCGAAGAAAATTTCCACTCTGCAGCGTTTCAAAAACGCATCGTGAGAAGGGGCTCTTAGAATTCACATAATATAAAATACAAATGAAAGTGGTGCACAAATCGAAAAATCAAAGCATGTGGTGCGTCTGGGTCCGTCAGTGACGTCACTACACGCGGCGAAAAAATTCAGTGATCCAGCAATCCTGTATTATATAGCATCCTTGGGTTGATCCCTACTTTAAATGGGCTGATGAATTGAATGAGGAATTGAGTTGCTTATTTCCTATATGGTAAAATAAATTTCAATTCAAAAAATAAATTGTTTTGCACATGCGCAATCTCAAATTGTTTATTTGTTAAACCCATATGGGACAACAGCGCATCAGTAAGTGTTGAATCCCGTCGGGATTCTGTGTCTCAGAGAAGGGAGCACATTCTATATTGTGTTTTCGGTGTGATTCGAAATGTGCATTCCCTTGAGTATTTTGCAGTTTGAATAACATACAACGAAGTACAATGCCCTTCAATTTTTGCAGATTTGGCGGAGTAATAGACAATGCCGAAAGAAAAAAAGACGTAAACGTGCTGGCTACTGCTTCTTTACGAACTGGAGTGCATCATTTGGATTGGCCATTATGCTGTCTCCTATGTCAGTCAAAAGATGTAGTGGGATTTGTCTGTCCGGCTAATAACCCAAACCCTCAACTGATAAATGCAGGTTATACCTACTGAAAAAAATTCCAGGACTCTAGGACCATTCCCTTAGAAGTAGTTCTAAACGGCAGAAGTGGGTCCGGACGGACAAAACGCAAACAATAGCACATTTTTTTAACTCTTAAAAAATGCGCTAAAAATGGTGGTTGCTGTTAAAAATATAATATGTCCCCCTTGACCATGCAGAAGTACGCCACTGACCACAAATTAAAATTACGTAGATGGGTATCAAACTGTTTATAGTTTCGATACCATTCGAGCATTTTTAAAGCCCGCCCGTCTGTGTACATATGATAACTCGCGAGCGGTTTCGAATTTTTCAATTCTGTTTTGAGTATTATCATCATCTAAGGAAAAACTGATTACATTTTCAGTTAACCATCTGGATCTCGTTTGCTATATTGTTAAAACTTTATTTGTTATAGGTAGCTGACGTGCTGTAAACATGAATTTACGCTATATTTAGTGGGGATAATTAACAATCGAACCAGAAATACTGAATCCATTATAGCAGATTTAGCCAAAGATTAATTGGCTTATAACATACGACCGCCATTTCAGACCCGCTGGGCGTTATGAATCCATAGAGATTTTTCCTACATATAGCAGAATCAGTAATTTGGATGTTGATATTTTGATTACAATTAGGGTCTGAGTTTAAATTTCGCGATTCGATTGATTCTTGTTAAATGATCAATAACGCTATATTTATACATATGTATAATGGCTTACTTACCTTGTGTAATCCCCTAAAATTATTAAAAGTTGGCAGTCGACCATCAACTGATCGAGTTTATGAACAACTCGAAGGTCTTTACAGTACCCCTCAGTTACACAACGAAGGTCCATTGTAACGTCATTAATTAAGTCTTCTGAAGCAAAATGGTCATACAAAACGATTGTAATGCCACCAGTTGTTTGTAGTTCTGGTAATTTTATTAACTCAGACAGCAATAATGGGAGAGTTTCATTTTGAATTCCAAATATACCGATCTTATTCACTTGTTTCTTTATCTCTTTTTTCTTCTGCTTTTCATGCACGTAAAACTAAAACGATTTTTTTCTGATATAATACGCAATATAGGTATGTAGGTACATATTGAGGACTACATAAACAGTGTGCATTTTCGTTTCGGCGATGAAACAGTCATCAGTGGACATTTTATCAAGACCGCAGATATAAATAAGGAACAGAGATGTTGTGAAGTGTCATTATACCTACTCTCCATCTCTGTTCCTTATTTATTAGAACCCATGGATGGTTAGTTTATAAAGAATAAGAAAAATTAGAATCATAATGAAAGGTTGTGCAAATGTAAACACTCAATTGGAACCTGAATTGTAGTGCATTTTGAAGTTTAAAATCTCTCGCAAACAATAATGTAGGTAGGGAGTAACAATTTTAAGGCGCGGTTACACGGCGCGTGGTTCGGCGAACCACGAAACTGGTGCGTGGTTCGCATTGGCTTGCGTCTTTCCGAACCAGGTGTGTCAAAACGGTATTTGGTTCGTTCATATTTGTGACGTAATCGGTTCGTCTTCTAATACGGAACCAAAATCAGTACTGCAACAACGACCATGGATGCTAGACAGAGAATTATTGCTTCTGCCAACTTCTGCGTTATTTACGCGGGATCAATTTTGCAAAATACAATGAAAAAACTCAAAAATAAAAGAACAAGAGAACAAATTGTAATGTTTTTTTCGTACTCCACGGCATTTTAGTGAACTTATAACCTATTTCAAGTGACTGGACATAACTGAATAAGAAAACTAACTGGTCGGCAGCAGCAGGTTCGCAGTATAGCAAACCTACACGAACCTTGCACGAACCAACCAACCGAACTCCTTTGATGTGTGCACTTTTACCGACCGCCAACGGATCGTACGAACCACACACCGCGAGCGCACCACGAGCCAATAGCGAACCACCTATGTCAGACGACTCGTGGTTCGTTAAGCCAGGTTCTACGAACCACGCGCCGTGTAACCGCGCCTTTAGGATGACAAGCGACGAAAATGTAATAACGATCATAGAAGAAGTTATCAACATGAAGGTGCGGAACATTGAAGGCACAAAAAGATTATGTGCGTTTTAAACAGTTTCCCGGAAAAATCGTGTAAAAATGGTCGCATATTGTAAATGTTATTCTAACTTCTGGAGATATCCGGACAATGAGCGTAATCTCATAGTGTCACTTTTGTATCGGTTGGTGCTGTAGAAATTATCTCGTTTAAAAATTCACACACTGGTTTAGCAAAAATGTGTGGACTTTTATTTAAAATTAGAAAGGGTCAGTCAAAAGCATAGATAAAGCCATTGGTTCCAAGCTGTTGATAAGAATTTAAAGAGGAAAAGCGCATTTTGAAACCCTTGTAGGCCTTTTTGTACCTTTTAATTGAAAAAAATGCTTCGGAGAGATGGGATCCTCCACCAACCAATTTGGTTTGTCATAGTTACAGGTTACATACGGCATAATGAATATTTTGGGATAGTTTATGTGGGATCCTTCAACATAAATACCTACCATTGCAGGAGAAACGTTATTCGTCTATAAGTGAACTGCTGGATTATACTAATGGTACCTGAATATTATCGTCAACCAATTTTTTCAATGTTTCACCTCGTGTAGGTGACAGCAATCCATAGTAACAGTAGCAATATTCCCAAAATTCGCTCACCCCACCAACGTAATGCGGAATACCGCCCCTTATTGTAAGTTCTTTCCAAATAATAGGAGAACAGGGATGGTTCCATTTGTTTTTCTCATTTATGCTCCGCAACCATGACTGAAACATTGTAGCTATACCGCCGTCTACTTAGCAAGGTACCTAATAATTTAATACCTCAAAGGTGTCGCCTGGTTTCTGAATAACATGTACCTTGAAGCGCGGCAAGTGTTCCTGCAAATATCTAGCTACGTGTAGAACATGCACAAAAGCATCACAATCAGGTTTACCAGCGATAACAAACTGAACCATTGTATTTAGAACTTCTTGTGACTTGTCAAATCACAGTCATTCAATTCCAAATAAGTACTGCGTTTTGTCAACTTTGACGCTAGGTACGGTGATTTATTTGATGTGTAGAATATTATCGCTTATAATTGCACAAGAGGTTTGTATTTTACCGAGTAAATTTGGGTTGTTTAGGTAATGAAAATCTGTTGTCTAGCAATTAGACAAGAAAAACTGTCAACTAATAAAAATGCGACACCGCAAGTGGAGCATTTTTAGGTTGACAGTTTTTCGAGTCCAATTGCTAAAGGAAACAGACTAACTAACTCGAGCCGCCATCTTGGAAAAACGGTACGCTTTTCCAGTTTTTTGCTCATATCTCGGCAACTATTACTGATACGAATAAATAGTTCAGATGAAAAATATAGTTAACTCAATTCCCCATAAAAAACTGTATTTACATTTTTTTGTATCTCCAATACATTAGCTGTAATCTGACGTTGAATACGTCAGAACGCGTTACGCACTGTTTCGTACTTGTAAGAAGGACGCCATTTTTTTTATGACTACACCGATAGCTGCAACAGCACAAAAAATGAACAGTATCGTCGTGCGATAAAGCATTCTAGCACTAACATAATGTTCGATGCTACTATGGCCCCTACAGTAACTCAATTCAAGCTTTTGGGTAACAATAAAAACAAATCTCGATTGATATCAATGGTAAGTATCGCAGAGATTTTGAATTAAGGGTTCGAGCTCAGACAAGCTGAAGGTGGTGCTCTGATATTCTTATCGTCAAAATCGGAATAGAATTATCTCTGGCTGCAAATGTTGTCATTGTTAGCACCTCGTTCTACTAACTGCATTGGCACCGCAGGACAATAATATGTTTTTCAAGGAATCAGGAAAGGGAAACACAGCGAAAAATATATTTCTCGAGTCTTGCAATCACATGAAGGGACTCAGGATTAGGTACATTTTGTTTGCACATGCCTTCACTGGATGTGATACATGTTTTTTTTCCAGAAAGGTAAGCGAAAATGTTTAAAATTGTTAGTCAGCCGAATCTACCACTGCTACTCCCTACGGCTGCAGCGGCGCAGCAACACACGTTACGTGTTAATCAGCAAGTTCATAAATTGCGTGGATATGAAAAATCTCCCGAACTGTGGAGTTGAAGGAGAGTCCACGATTTCCTTGACCCTGTTCGGACACTGAAGCCTGAAGACTCCAGGTCCACACTCACTGCTCACATTGAAGAAGTTCTATTGAGAGAGAGCTTTATGAGAAACCTTTAAACGTGCCTGAACCCCGATGAACCAATCCACCACATAATTGGGTTTCAGACAAGGCTACACCGTTGGCTACAATTAGTACGTGTGGAATGCAACTTTAATTGGAAAGACTTTCGCATTATAAGAGGTACTAGCAGAATTTTCAATAAATTTAATGATTTGTCATTCATTCATAATCATTTCCTGAAACCGTCAAGAAAATCTAAATTTCAGAGCTATTTTGACATTAGAAAGTTGATCTTTACCTGACGAGTACTGTAATACTTTTGCCTGACTCCCATTACAGTCCTAGTACATGCAAAATAACAATTAGATCGTTCATTGAATAAGTTATTCAATCAACGATTGGATAATTATAATGTAGACTATGGGGATATTTTTAAATACTAATATACCTACACAAAGGATAATGGTTTTTTAATTACTAACAATTAATTTCATATGTGTGGAAGTAATTTAGTAAGGTTTATACGCCTTTTCGTACCTCTTTCTTAACTTTGTGGGGAGCGAATATATTACACTACGGCGGTCGCAGCTTCGGCTACATTATAACAACGTCTCGCATAGGTACTCTTCTTCACTGATACCTGCTTTTGTACCGAGTTATTAAGACTGTATAGTTGAAAAGTACAAAGCATAAACTGCAAACTGCATTAAAAATGACACTGATTGTTTTAATTATTTTTAAATCTCTATGGAAACAATTAAATAAAGTGATTTTAGCATGCGTGATTAGGTAAAGCTCAGGATACTTTATTCTCTATTCGATGTCGGATTATAGCTAAAGTATTGGACATACAAAAAAATGTTTATTGGCAATTTAATCAACTATATTTTTCATCTAAACTATTTTTCCGTATCAGTAATTATTGACGATATATAGAAAGAAACTGTTTTTCGAAGATGGCGCCTCGAGAGCAACAGATTTTGATGGGGACTTTTAGTATGTCCAATGGGGAACACTAATAAACATGTGTACCAAAATTCAGATCTTTACCGATTAATGTTTTTATTTTTTCTTATTTCGTTCACAAAACGCACAACTGCTTTGTGATGGCGCTGGCTGATGTTGCCTTCATAAATTTTGACTTGCAAGCAATCCAGTTATTTTTTCATCCAAGTTTGGAACATGCGAAACTAATTTAAAGATAGGAAATATCTGTTACCTCTGATAGGTCGATGCCGACGATTTTCTAAAGCCATGAAATGATCAACATGTTATAGAATTCAAATGACCATCGCCAACTTTAATTAAAAACTCTGAACTTCTCTATTTACTAAAATGTTTACACTCGCTGAGTTGCTGCTATTAATTTATCACCATGCGCACCTCTAAAAATCTCCAAAACTTCCAAAAAATTACACCCAAATTAAAAGTTACACGTTTTACTTACTTCGAGCACTGCGGCGACCGGAACGCAACCGGATAAGTGTAAACGCTCGCATTTAAATCCATTGGATGCAGATCCGTTCAAAACGGTCCGGTCAAACGGGACCGGTTAAAACGCATAGTGTAGTAATGTTTAAAAAAAATGTCCCAATGAAGTGTTAAGTATGAGGCATTGTTTGTGCCATAAATATATTTATAAAAATAATAATCCTAAAAAAGCTTTATAGGAAATTATTTCTTTTTAGAATGTGACCACTTTTAAGACCTGACGCCAATTTTATTTGTGTTTCTCAATTACAAAACAATAATAAGTAGGTATGCAAGGTATCGATTATAACTACAAAAATATGTCACATAACATATTGAGTAACATTAGGTATTCAATGGTAACATACAAGCAACCGTCAATACGAAGCATACGAAGCTTCTTTTAGACATTATAGCATATGTATTGTATTATGTACTATATAACATATGTTACCGTTAACAACCGATATTGTTTACCTAACACCCGTTTTAACAGTTTAACTAGCTTAGCTAAAACGCGAATTAACTGTTAGTTTTACTAGTAAAAACGCGATGCACCTGCAGTGTTCAGTAAATAGACGAATTTTGTTAAACTTTGTTTTGTATTTCGACTTTTGAGTTTTGACTGAACAGGTCGGTTTAAAATAGTTTCTCCCGAGGTTTCTCCCAACAGTCAATTTACAAAAACTAGTTTTAACCTCGGTTTTAACGGAAAAATAGAGTAAGATTAAGAAGCCGAATGTCGGCAAAGTTGACAAATAAACCTAACCTTTGAACTAATTTTATATTCAAAGACCTAACGTAGGTAATAATTTAGTATAACTGTGCGTTTTAGTAGGTAGTGTGCTGTTAGCTGTATATAAGTACGAGTACTTATAATTAATGGAGAATTGTAAAGAGACGTTCATCACTATTTCTTTTTTTTGAGAATTTAATTATTTTATTTTTGTTTAGTTATGTTAAGATTTTAAGTTTTTCTTGTGTTTCTTTCTTTTTCTTTTTTCTTATTACCTACACTAAATAATTGCGCGTTAACTATTAAATATGTATTGTCCTGTAATTGGAATGTCTGTTCTGTTGGGCAGGTTGGTCTATTATTATTATTATCACTAAATTAATAAATATAAAAGAGACGGAGAAAGTTTTCACATTGTGAAACTAGTATTTTCATGACGATCTCTTTAGATAAAATCGTTTTGACCGAAACGGTCAGTTAAAAAGAGAATTCACGTCTTAAAAGGTAAAATTAAAATGGGTTATTACTAATTTCTTTAAGAACCTTAAGTTATTTCGCGTTTTCACTGGTTAAAACTAGTGTTAACTAAAATCCAGTTTTGAAGGTAACATATACACTATCTTAGAACTACCTATACGCTATGTGTTCCAACGTACAATTTAGCTGCTAACACTATAAGCGCTCAAATTTAGCAGAAAACGTTTTCTTTACTTCACATTTTCATTGGGAATATAATCCCCACATTCAGGAAAATGATTTGGTGCCGGCAACATTTCGCTATGTTCTCCAACTTTAAAAACCAGGGCCATTCCTATTTCAATGTGAAATTCGATATGACAGTGAAATAGCCAGTATCCTGGATTAGAAGCCAAAAACCTCAGAATTGTGTATCCGCCATCAGGCACTGTAACCGTATCCTTTTTGGGAGGGCGCGTCATGTTCCGTTTTAAAAACCCACTTCCATCTAAAATTGTTATCTCTTCTTCGGTCACATTCCTTCCTATCCTTCCCATTCCAATCACTCTAAATGTGTGTCCATGTAAATGGAAAGGGTGATTTGCGTCGAAGGAAAACCCTCTGTCAATTAAAATAAGTTCTACCACGGAATTTAAAGGAACCTACCATGGAGAGTATTTTATTCCGCAATTGTAGGTATAGGTTCTTATATTTCGTACCTGAAGGACATGTGTGCATTCACAATAGCTCTCATTGCAGTGGACCGTATTCGATTTGTTGCAAAACAAAGAAGTATCCAGTTGATTTCTACCAGGTAGTAATGGAAAAGACGGTAGCTTTAGAGATATATGGTTAAGCTGAGGTGTTTGCAACTGTTGTTGGACATCAAGCACTGTGGCAATGATTCACGGTTTACAATAGAGCAATCTTGTGATCAAAACGTTATCATTGGTTTAAAATGTAGAAAACATTTTGAACATGCATCGTGTCGCTATAACTAAAAATTAAATTACCGTCTGCATATCCGTATAATCCCGACTTGTGGAAATGGGGATTATCAATTTTATAGAAATCGTAAGAAATAAAGAATTTGTAATCCGGCACATCCTTCAAACAGGGATCCCAATCGACATCCAGCGATTGTAATTCCACGATGCTTACCGAATTACGTTTTCCAGGCGCAGTATTTAGTGAATTGATTTCCTAAAGAAGTACCATGATGCAAAGTGTTAATTATTTAAAGAAAGAGATACCTACCAAACCATTCTTATGTGTATTATGATAATGTAACTCATTCTTGGGGTAGTCACTGTTAGACATCCCCTTATACTGTAGAACTGCAGCTTGGTGAGCGCTGGTAAATCGTTCGTCGCAGTCCATTAATCCTCTAAACCTCATCCAATATAATCCAGTTGGTTGATCTGCATTTAGTACAAAATCGAATCTTTCACCAGCGTAAGTGACGACCGATTCCGCTAGAAATATTATTTTCAACAAATTCATTACATTTTACCAAACAGTATACGTTAATGCTTTGTGATTTTACTTACCTGTTATCGGAACAAGATCATTTCCATCACTACTAATAATGGTTATTGTATGATTATCTAGAGATAATTCTATAGGGCAATTCATAAACTCTGCATTTATTACTCTGAAACGATATCTATACCCCTACGTTAATCAAAATGTGTAAATTAACGGTTGCACTGTACCTTGGATATTATATATACCTTTTTGACTACAAATCTTGCTGTGGGGGTAAATACAGTACTGTTTGATATGCTAAAGTTTTTAAACCGACCCATGCCGTTTACCAAAAGAGTGTCAGCTTTGTTATCGCCATTGCTGTGATGATGCAACAAAAACTTTTCGATCAAAATTTGTGGCTCCCAGTCCAATACAATCATCACATGGGATGATAGATCGTAGTCGTATTCCACATGGTGCGGATTATCTTCTGGGGGCGTTCTCACAATAAACGCACCAAATGCGCCGTCAGCTCTTTGAACTCCTAATTGTTATACTCATTACTTCCCGTACTATCGAACCATTTGCTTACCTGTGTGAGAATGCCAAAAGTGTGTGCCCGATTGTTCAGCTGTAAAACGATATCTGAACGTTGTACCTGGTTGAATTGGACATTGTGTGACAAACGGTACACCGTCCATATAGGGACTTGCTTTTTGGTGATAACCGTGCCAATGGATGCTGGTGCTTTCTCCCATTAGACGGTTTTCTACGTCTACTATTATTTCATCACCTAAACAAACCTGAAAATAGGATTCCTATAAATTCGTTTGTCGGTATAGGTGTCCATAGTCTAGTCATTGAAGGTGAAACACGGCGATACCGTATAATTTTGACAAATATTATTTTACAACAAAATGTCTATTTAGGTAGGTAACTTATCCTCTACTTCAAAGTTATCCTAATGTCAGGTTTTTTTTACTCTGGGGGTAGATGCCAACCCTTCTCGGGGGTGAATGTGAAATTGTCCACAAATAGATGTGGGATAATTCTAAGCAACTTTTGTTCAATATAAAGTTTTTTCTAAAAGCTTATACTTTTCAATCTATTCGCGCGTGAAAATGTCAATTTTTCAACCAAAAAGACACGTCTTCAGATGGTTTTTCGCACAACACAAAAATAAAGAATTCTATTCCCAAAGAGTGTTCAAATTGTAGACATCAATAATCGGTATATTCGAATTAATCAGTAAACAAAATCGAGAATGAAGCATTGGAATCAGCGGACGCAAGTCCATATAAACCTTTCCGATTTGAACTGACAGCTACCGGTCCCATTATAAGCAATATTGAGATTATTCACACACCACCCTATTGGTAGCAAGCCAATGGGGAAGTTGAAAATTTAAACCGATCAGTCTTAAAACGGCTGAAAATAAGCCATACCGCTGGAAAAAACTACAAAGCTGAACTGCAGGAATTTACTCTGATGTATAATACGACACCGCATATAGTATACCACAGGTAAATCTCTCTACGACACAAATATTAGAGACAAAATCCAAAACTGATTCCGACTTTTAGCAAGGACACTTATAAAGTTCAACAACGGTCCAGAATTGAGTTGGTTCTGGAGGGAGCAGAAAGTGTTATTCGACGACACGTCAGCCACGTCAAGAAAATCGGAGATACCGCTCTTCAGGTTCAGCGGCCTGACGCCGTATCACCTACCTTGGGCCCGGAGACATCCAACAAATCGGAACGTTTAAAGGATATGGAGGACGGTTCGACTAACACGGAAGGTAGCACGTCCCTCTTGCCATCTGAGACTCAGAAGGTAGTGAATCCACTCAGATTGGAAAGAAAGGGAGGAATGTGGAGACCCGCAGTGGATGTGGATCAGAACGAGTAGATAATATTAAGGGCCGACGAAGAAGAGTAGGCTTTTGTCATTATCAACGAGCTCCTAGCGAGTATATAATTTTGCGGTGTCTGTCCGTCCTTTAGCACGATATCTCGATAACGAATGGACCGATTACGATTAAATTTAGTAAATGGATTCTTTATCAAATTTGTAGACCGGAGTTCGGGAATTGGCAATGTAGCCCAAAAAATAAGGAAGGTCCTTTTGACATTTCCGTGAGTTATGAACCGAATTGCATGAAATTCAATATGCGTATAGCTTTAGCCATATGAAACGCAATTCCAAAAATTGAGCCTAATGGATTAACATTCACAGTGCCCTTTTCGCATTTATAAACCGAATTGCAAACTTTTTTATTTATGAAGGTATTTAAATAAAATTTGATACATATCCACTTGGAATAAAAGCAAATGTAGCGCTATTTTCCAAATTTGGTTTTGTGTAGCATGTGCAGTGCCAACTTTCTTATTTATGGAAGCAATAAAATGAAATTTCATACATATACACTTTAAATAAAATCAGAACTAACATCAGGTTTAAAATTTGGTTTTGCACATGCTATAGCCATACCTACCCAAGAGCTCGTTTTCTATATTTGTTTAGTTTATTATAATAATATATATTGAAAGACAAGTATTACAATAAAGCATTGTAACACGTGTTTTTTATATTATTTTTTTCTATTTTTGTGCTTTAATTTAATTAGAAAGTAATTATCAAAAACTACAGGGAAGTTTAGAATTAATATGTCGTAAGTTGGCAACACCTTTTACGTTGACAAATTTGAAGTTGCCAGCGTAGCGTATGATAAACAGGATTTATTTCAATTAAACAGAAGGATAAACACAACCAAGGTGGAATCCATCTAAAACACAACACTTGGCATTCCCAAGCAGCATCAAAGTTGCGGTAACTGAGATGAGAACTTTGAATAAGTAGATATTACGAAATTATCACTTTAAAAGCGACTTATTAGTTGCTATTACTTTTATTTAGAAAATTTTTGTAAATGCATAGTAATAATGACTACGATTTCGAACCTCATGGTTTCAGCACCTGTAGTTTTTGAAGCACCTGGAACGGAATTGTTACAAGGCAAAATTACTGAGTCACGTTAACTTTGAAGTTATATTTATTGGTCGCAATTACTTCGTTGCGCTACTTGTTTATCACTTTAAAGTTTAATCGCGGTGAAAGTAACTTCTACGCCTTTGCGACTTTAAAAATTCCACTAAAGTTATGGATCTATGTAGTAATATTTATGGGAAAATTAACTGCCCCGCTACTCTAGAAAACTACTGCATAGTAGGTTTTGCCATTTTTTTTCTAAATAAAAAATCTTAAAATATGCATTTTGAGAGGGCGCGTTGTTAATTTTCGATCTATCATCATCACATTTGACAGAAATTTTTTAATCGTTTTAGTTTCTTGAGTCTGGTAAGGAACAAAATCGGATTATTGATTCCATATTTATAGTTATATTAATAATTCGTATAATAATAATAATGGTAGGTACGTCATTTTTCGATGTCACAGTTGAAGAATGATGGAAGATGCTCATAAAATGCCATTTTAATTCATTAGACAAAGACGCCATGTAAAGAAACTAATGAATCCAACAAGAGAACGGTAACCGCGTTCCTACATCCCCGCCACGTTGCCGGAACGTGAGCGCGTGGTAGTGGTGTAAGTCGCTAGGTAGTCCCCGTTACGTATTTATTACCATTAAAATGTTCCCCATTTTGATCGTAGGGACGTAATAGGAATGTAGTAATTACGTTCCTATCAGTAGTAACCACAACTTTCATGTTCCCAACAAAAGTCATCGAAACGTAACGGCGACTAAAAATGCTGCTTGGGTTGGAAACAAATGCATGGATGTGCAAACTTTTGGTTTATTGTGGGTTTAATTCACAGAACAGGGGTAGTTTGATTTCTAAAATCAATTCATAACGTCTATGTACGCCCTCTGCAAGACGGCAAGCCTTATAGGTTAAGTAGCTATATAATACCTTCCCTAGATAACCTCTAAAATTACCCACTATAAATCACAGTTATATTACTTTTATTTTAACTTATCTACACATGACAGGAATATCTACAAATCTTTCAAGATAACACTGCTTAATTTCACAATGGAATACACCGATCTATCGAACATAGCATTGATTACGTAAGTATTAAGGGGTCACGACACTGAACGCGGTCTGCCCGCCGCGGGCAATCGCTTGCGATCAGCCGCGCAGTCTGGTATGTCACACAGGATGCGGTCCACGTCGCGATTCGTAACAAAATTTAATGAGTATAGTCTCGTTCGTTGCTTAGTAGCATTAATGAATGTCAAAATTCTTCCTCCGACGAGGAATTATTGTTGATCGCAGCTACCGTGATAGTTAACCGCGAAGGAGCTGCTGGGTGAACAAGATTAATCAACAACGAAGACAGCTCGGCGATTGTAGCTTGCAGACAGACTAAACACTTTCACTGCCTGAGTGTACCACTCTGATATCTCGCTTCTGATTGGAGCCCGCGCGCGACAGACCGCCAGAAACTGTTGGCGAGGCGATCTAAATCTGCCCGCGCGACGGATCGCGAGGTGACAAGCGGTCTACCGCGTCCTATGTGACATGTTTCATAAGAAAAGCATTAAACAATTCAACGCGGCGGACCGCCAGCGGTTGCCCGTGCGGCAGACCGCGTTCAATGTGACGAGCCTTTTAAGGAACACACATTTTTTTATAGTAAGAATTTCATAATGCAGTTAACCCGTTTTCAGCGGGGAGGTAGCGGTGAAAGTTGAGCTAGATGTCCATAATGTAATCCGTGCATTCTATGTTATATTAGCTAATCGGTGGTTTGCTGTACTAGCAAGTAGAGAGATAATGCAAATGTGAAACTGCAGGGCCGTTGCTGAGTATATGAATTTCTTGTAAATTAAAACGGTACAGTTGTGCGTAAATAGACCTTTCTGCTAGTGAAGGTACTTGATATTGAAAAGCGTGGCTGTTTGAAGTAGTCTAGTAGCAGAAAAGCACAAAAACCAAGTTGCGAATCCAGCAGTGAATCGGAATCTGGCAACAAAAATATAACGTGCAATTTTTTCTTGAGTATTTATTACATCTATTGCAAGAAAACTGTAGATTTGGAATGTATTAAGTTCTTGGCGTACCAAAAATCAATGAATACACATAAATTAAAAATGTTACGCAATTTGATTTGACTGATGATTTGACGTTGACGAACTGCCAACTTAGAGATGAAAAGTTACCAAAGACAATGTTACAATGAAAGTCTTTGTAACTCTGTTTTTGCCGAAAACAGTTGTACCAAATTCTCATTGTAACACCGAAATAGAAAAAACTGTTTATGAGAGTACTGTAATGCATTATTTTTCTACAGCCCAAAATTAGGTAGCGAAGTCTACATTCATTTTATAAAGTACTAAGTTTTCCCTTATTACCCTTACCTTTGAATATAAAATATATAAAAAGCCCTCACCTAACCGTTAATTTTTTTTGCCAAAGTAATTTTTAATTAGTGTACCTATTGGAAATACTATACTCAGTAAAATATCAACAATGGTTTTTTTGCACTCCTTCGTTCTAAATCGCGTTTTCGCAATAAAACACGAACGTCGGGAACGTCAATTTTACAACTGACTATCTACTTTCGCGCCCTAGTGCCTAAAAATTCAACGAAATTATCTATTTAGTGCGGATCATAAACTAATAAGTAGTATGATGGAAGAGTAAACTGAGAAAATATAAATACATTTTTTGTACTCATTGAATGGAAAGATAATGTTTCCAAGCATCCTCGATGCACGGGAAAACGACTTTCCCGCATCGCGGTGTTTTTTTAGTTTCCGCTGGAGAGAAGGGGTTATGCGCGTTCTTCGGTTGGTAGTACTTATTGAAGTCAACGAACGTCATGTCATGGTTAACTGTCATCTGCTGTAAAATCAATTAAACCGTTGGTTGAGGGTATTTAGTGCGATTAATCGGAAACAGACGTACACTAAGTTTTACGTAAATATATAAACAAGAACTTATAACGCAATCAAATTATTTTTCAGAATTGGAACTCAAGAAAAAGTAAAATTTATTGTTAAAACGTCTTAAAATGTGACCAGTGATATTCTGCAACTATTCGCATATGCAGTTTAAGAAAGCACATATTAACACACACAAAGCTTCCAAGGATTTTAAATGTAACGAGTGTATTTACGCAACTCAAGATATTCAGTGCAAACGATGCAATGCCGTGACCAGTAGTAGCACTCATTGCAAAGGCAAAATATGTATAACCAAAGATGTGGAAGTTTTAAATGTGACCAGTGCATTATTAAAAGTGGGTAGTTACAAAATTATGTTACCAACCAAACATATGATTGTGTTACCAACTCATGATTAAAAAAAGCTAATTTACAAAACTTTATTAATTTTGACCTTTTTTACGCAATTCGTTACAAAAAATATTGTACCTAACTCTTTCGGAAAGAATTTTCCCGCATTCGCACTAAATGCAGCACTCCCTACGGTCGTGCTGCAAACAAAGTGCTCATGCGGGAAAATTAACTTACCGAACTTGTTAGGTAAATAACTATTACATCATTCCCTGTAGTACAAGGGCAAAAATAAGCTTAAACCAGAAGTTTTGAACAATAAATTGACATTTGAAATTTCTAGATTTCTACTTTATCGGCAAAGAGGACTTGATTTTTTTCAAAAGAATTATAATGTCGCAAAAATCTCGCGAAAAGGATTTGAATTTATATAAATTCGATTTAACTAATCCGTGCAAAAAATAGAATACATGTTACATGCGTGAACACTGTGAACAGTATTTGCTTGATTCGCGCGACATGCGTCGCTCGTACTCGCGCCGCCAAACTTCGCACTCATCTGCATAATAACTGTTTCCGCACTAATAATGTAAATAACTATTTCGGAGTGTGTATTACAGCTTTCAAAATACATTAGATGTTCATGTTAATCATGTTTAACCAGAAATTTGTAAATTAAGATGGACAAAAATGATCTTTGAAGAAAAACAATTTAAAAATTCATTTTCAAATCATTAATACGTACCTTTTGAAATATAATATATGAAATTACAACTATTTGCACTAGTAGATATCGAGCATAATGAACCACCTCGATTTAAATTATTTATGAGGGTATAAAGTTATCTTCGACAATAAGGTCTTCATTGTGCATCAAGGAATATTTTGCAATACTTATACGCATTTTAGCGATGTGACATGTGACTACAATAACCTGCTAAAGAAGGAATCAGACATTTCGCCTTTTAATTCCTCTATTTCGGTGTCTTCAATGAAAATAGTGCTGAATAGGTATATCTTCAATTTCTTTACAATGATCCTCACTACTGTCCGGTTCGTTAAAATCAGGCGATTCGTGGGTTGATTCATAAAATTTCTCAATGTTCAAATTTACGTCATAATGGACAAAATTTACATCACTTTAGTGATTGAGTCACGCCTAACAGTACTCAACAGCGCAAGCTCAGTATACGCCGGCATATAAGGCGTGACGTCACAGCCCCCTCAGTAGGTACTTCGTCTTTGTATTTTAGATGTTGTTTACATACGTAACACAACTACACACAACAAGGGATGAAATCAAATAATAGTATATTAAGATACAAGTGTATAATCAAGTCTTTAAAGCACGCGCAACGAGTTTAAGGGCACGACGCAAAGCGGAGTGCCTTTAACGTTGCAAGTGCTTTAAAGACCAATTATACACGTGTATCTTATAGTATTTTTTATTATACCTGCAGTATAATTTAAAAATAGGAAATACAATGAAGTCATATTGACGTTATACTCAAATATACATGTCTAATTAAGTGGGCTGGGTGTTCGTAATTTCACGATTGCCATGGAAATGTCACTTGACGTTTGCTTATAAAAATCATCGTCTTTGTTAATTAAACAATTTCTGTTGAAAAAGATAATACACCGTCCATTAAATCGGTTTTTGTAAAATCTAAACAAACGTTGGTAGGTGTAAAATCCAACTCCAGTAAAGCCTATTATAAAGAATATGAAAAGTTGTTTCCATGGATGAATAGGAAGTTACTTACGAATACAGTCTTAAATGCATCCATAATGCTGGCATATATGAAGGAAATGTCAAAGGTATTTAAATCTTCTATATTTTGGTGCATTCATTCAAAACTTTAAAGCAATGCTGCGATTAAAAAGTGGAACAGATTTGGAAGCATACCCTAAATTACGCGCGTTTGTGAAAGCTTCAACCAAAGGATAGGTACAAAAGCCAAAGAAATGTTCTGCATTTACAGAAAGCGACCTAAGAGGATTTTTTATTTCATCCAGATGACAGTTTCAAAAGTCATACTTGAAGTATCGTTACTTAGCAACTTTAAAGCACGTGTGTTTTAAAGGCCCTTTTTCGCACGCATTTGAGTGTTTAAATAGTATATTGCATAATAAGTGTGCTAAGAAGCCTATTTCGCACGAGTGTTGTAATAAAATCGAGTGCGTAATAGGCATTAGCACTCGAATTATGTACTATACTTTTTCTACGACTTGAATATAATTGATAAAAGATTGATAGATTACGATTGATTTGGTTCTAAATATTCGAACTTCGAACTAAAAATTAGAACTGTCAAGTGTCAAATGTCATGGTCTATTTAAAAGGAATACAAAATACAACGTAACCTCACTTATATTCCATGAATGCACGCCAGCGAGCAAGAATTTTATAAATACTTTTTACTTAGATTGGAAGTGTATTGCAGGGTTTTTACATCCCTATTCCTTACTGCAATGTGAGTTTCATTTTAGCACCATAGATGCAATAGCCAATAGGATACAAGATACAAGTGTTGAAGTTGAAGATTACTACCTAACTAGCTCAGGTGGTGTTTGTGCTCTTTTTCATTACAGTTTTGAACGATTTCTATTGTAGTTGCCAATGTATTAGGTACCTAACTATCGATAATACTAAGGCCTTCAAAACGCTGCGTCTTTTAACGAGTTTTCCCGGGAAGGAAGCATCGGACTACCCAGTATTCTAAAGTGCATTATTCCGTGTTCCATGCAAGTCGTAATTGGCACCATCCATTAATTCTTCGAGTACTTATTGTAGTTTTCTAAAATACAAAATAGTAGCAACAGAGTTTGCTTAATTAACTGAACGCAGCTTCAAACCATTCTTGAGTAGCCCATTACGATTATGAAAAATAATTGGGCACGGCTAATAAATTACGTACAGGCTCCATTCTCCATTCTCATACAAATGGCAATGTTTAAACAAATTATGAGTAATTCTGTTCAAAGAAGTTTACAAAATGTGAAACATAACCTACAACAACAATATCTGACGTTACTTCATTCATTAGGCAGGGCTGACAACCTACTAAATTAACATTTCGCGTTTGACCTTTAACCTGTTACGTAATATATATATATTAAGTAACAGTTCTAATTTTCATTATGCAACCGTATGATATAATGAACGATTTAGACGTGCAGTACAGGGTGACATTTTGGGTATGTTTACGACATAGGAGTAGAAAAACGGAGATTGTGATTCAGGTATAATAAAAATAATCTTGTAGTATACATTACCATTATCAAATGAACTTCAAGTTGTTTTATTTGATCATTCGATAAGTCATACCTACAACCTACCTCTATACTGGGTCCAGGCATTTGTCGATTAACCACTAACACAGGTCGCTTATTTCCATCTCCAGGTATGCAGTGAATTCTTAAACAGTCTTCAGGATTGTAAGGACAATTAAAACACGCTTTGCTTAACGTTTGGTACCACTCTAATTTAAATTTGTATCTGCACACCATTGGTGTTCCGTCCTTTGTGCAAGTTCTGAAGCATGGATGTGCGTTCCTGTTGAAACGCTCCCCGGCAAACAACTCCTTCGAGATATTGCCATCTGCTAAAACGTATCAGTTACTACTTTCACTCAATTATTTAACTTTTATTTTTTCCGTGGCAAATTGACTCGACGCATTTCTAAGCAAAACATTTGACGAAAACGTCCAAATTTAATCGGCTATATTTTTATGCACTTGGGATATTAATACCTTAGAGAAGGAAAGAGTGGGATATTACTGTTGAGAAATATTTACGACACCATACTGCTAACTTAATACAGTACACTAATGCAACTTCTATGTCAAAATTCCCTATTTTAATTATTTAGAATAAAAGTTACTAACGTCTTTTTGATAAAAATTTCAAAACTTCTCAATAGAAAAAATGGGTAGTATAAGAAACTTGTTTCATACGACGCCCCATCGCACTGATCGTTCATTAGAAAACTCGCCGTCGAAATCGTGCGATAAAAACCATGGTGACCAGGGGATTTTTACCGGCTATTATAAATATATAACTCTTTTTGACAAATTGGGAGTGGGTATGGCATTGTACAAAATAAATAGTTATTTATTGTACAAGACGATACAGGGATATTTTAACCATTGAGTGAATTAACTTTGACGGGAAGGTTGGTTAGTTTCCCTTTATCGTCGTGTATAATACAAAACTTTATTTTATAGCAGAAGCAAAGAATACTTAATAATACTCTTTGGCAGAAGCCATATAAATCATTGTAATATGCTTCTGATAATTCTGAATTTAATTTAGAGACGTCAAAAATAGCAAGCTTAGGTTCTGCCGTCGCGTCGCGATCGTTTCCATAAAAACAGAATTGACATATGTTCTGAACGTCATTTAAACGTGCATTTGAAATAAGAATGCATCAGAATTCACAGTAATCTGTTTCACTTTATCTACCCTTACGGTTAAAGTGATCACTTTATCTATCCTTACGGTTAAACAACGGCTTAGCCTACTCATTCAAACCTATTAAAATGTCTATTATAAAATAAAATTATTCTATTCTTATCGAACTTACCCGTTACCATGAAAGTATACGTTTTTGCGGTCCATAGCAGCAATAATGTCAGACGGAACATATTAGAAACCTGCAAAACATTTGTTTTGTAACTATAGAACCTGCGATTTAGTTAAGTCTGTCAAATGGCAGTGATGTCTTAATTCTTGAATAGATACCCTAAAGGCCTGTTTAGAGTTTGCAAGTTTGAACATTTTTTACATGTAATTACTTCAAAGTAGAAATTTAAATGTAATATTTCGTACTCGTAATTTCTTTTCGTTGTCGTTGTATTTGTGGCCCTAAAGTTTTAAGTTAAATATTATAATAGACTGAGTAATTAAGAGAACAAAAATGTTTCCCATAAACTCTGTAATACACAGTTCTGTATCATGTTTATTTGTCAAAGTTAGTACAATGAACCTTAAGCCGGGCTCAGACGACTCGTGTACTTGGCGAATAATCGTTACTTTCGTATACTTGGCATGTCGTGTGAGTGGGTTACTTGTACAATTAATTGTCACTCGTTAGTTTTCCATTTCTTGTCGGTAAAATTGGTCCGAGTCAAAGGGATCACGATTATTCGCACACTTGCCAAGTACATACGTATCTATACTTGTAGAGGCGCTCAAACGGAATGCACAAATAATTTGCCTTTAGTGCGATTATTAATTTAGTTTTTAGTTAAAGACGGAAGCGTACAGACGTTTTTTTTTGTTTTTTTTTGTTTTTTTTTCTTTTTTTATTGAAATGGAGTGGACAAATGAGATTGTGTTGGAATTTCTTGTTTTTTATGAAAATGAGCCGGTCATTTGGATGGCTAAACACAAAGACCATGACAATCGAAATGCAGTTAATGATGCCTGGAAAAGGATACAAGTGTTACAAATTTTCGCCCCAAATATTCGCCCTCGCGTACTTGTACAATGTACACGTCGTGTGAGTGCCCTGCTTGCCATCGCAACTCGCCAAGCTCGTATACTTCCCAAGTACGCAAATAATTGTGTATTCGCCAAGTACACGAGTCGTCTGAGCCCGGCTTTATATCATATCGTAAACGGAAAAAAAATGCACTTTTTAAAAATGTCACAGCCAGCTATGATTGCCATTTAAAAAAATGGAAGTTTGAGTCATAACTCGAAAATTATAAAAGAAGAATGAAAATTAATGAATGTGCCTTATTAAGTGGAACAAAATCTACAATTTTTTCTACAATTCATTTTCTTAAATATTCTCTTGTAGAGCTTTGTATCACTTGTGCTTCAACGGTTTGTAGTGCATTTGGGGGTACAAAATTTCCAAAATTCATACAATTTCGTTCCAGTGTTCGAATGAATGTACGCCAAGCACGCGTGCCGCGATTCTGTCCATAAATAACAATTAAATCCCAAAATAGGTGAAACCACTGCGAGTCATTTTTCGATTTTTGAAAAACTTACGTAACCTATAACAGTAGGTGACGGATTATAATGTCACTAGATTTGTTTAAAATTCGATTGTTATAAAATCATGGCCGATTACTAAAAAGAAAATCCGAAAAAAATAGTGTCAATTCAATAAAATGGGAATAAGTCAGAAACTGTTAAAGATAGCTATAGGAACATGTATTATTAAAATATGTCCATTTCGATTCTTTATCTCATGCAATAGTAAGAAAATGTTCATTCCATAAAAAAAACTGAGTTTTTAGTCTTTGAAGTTTCATAAATTTGGATCTCCATAGGGGCGGTCGTACGCAACTTAACTTTTTTTAAGTGCACTAAAAGAAAGCCCTATTCATTCTCTCTGCACTGATAAAAATAGCTTGCCATCGCTATACAATCGTTTTCAAGTAATCAATTATCAAGGTACCATCTGCATCCGCCATTAATTTTCTTAAAGTCAAAATAACTTAAAAACCATAAATGGCATTTATCGACATGTGGATATCAAAAGAACTGAAATTTCACGTAGAATCCAAAAATCCAATAAAAAATAGGGGTTGCTATTTAAAATAACGAAGTTACTATCTACTTCCGATGTTTGCAGAAGTGCGGTTATTTTGAAAATATTTTATATCGATTCGGCCTTCACAATAACTCCTAAGTACAAATTTTCAAAAAGCTACCTATTTTACTTTCCCAGAAACGTTTAACTAAAGCTCCCAAAAAACACCCTGTATGTGGTAACTGGTAATTAATAATTACACTGGGTTTAATTGCCTAAGTTCATGGAACGCATTTTAATAATTTGTACCCCATCTACAGTTTAAACTTGTGAATAAAACCATTATAAGCTCTTAACTATTGTCTAGGAGACCCTTTCAAACCCTTATTGATATGGAGTTTACTTTTCCTGTTTGCGCGCTTTTCAAAAGGAAATTGCGTTGCGGTTCTTTGAAATTTTCCGCTATATGCACTTTCCTTTACTGCACGCACATCTAAAACGGACTTTATTTATCTTACCTACCTCTTTGTGCGGACAAGAGGGAGTGTAAGATAGGTGTATACATTTGATTGTACCTAATCATTTTAGGTCTACATTTCGAGTATACTATCGTATATGAAGACTTAAACAGATATAAAGAAAACAATTCTCTTACATGTATTTTTGTATAATCACATCACCTAAGGAAGCTTCTATAATATGAAATTTCAGTAGGTAAACAACATTGATAAATAAACATTAATAATTCCATTATTGTTTGAGAGTACTGGAGTGGGGAAAGAATAAATTAATCATAACGGAAGTGCACTATAGGTTTCTAACCTTATAGGCCACTATAATCGAAGTACCTTCTTCAGTAGAATACATTTTTAGTACTACCGCATTGATAATGAGTATCACCAAAATTAGTCGTCTCAGATCATACCAAACAAGAGTAAGATATACTCTTTCTTTACTTACTGTAATTAGAGATACTCACCAATGAAATGAATAATTTTTGCCACAAATACAGCAAAAATCTTGCTGACTTAGTTTATTTGAAGTTCTGCAGTGTAATTGTCAACGATTTATGAATAATGCTTTTCATTCTACTATTATTTAGTATGTAAACTAGATAATTGTACGTAAATCTGTTTCCGTATCGATACGCGCACGGAAAATGCATCAAATTTGTTTCTTCAATATCGAGTCATTTCGACGTTTACATACCGAAATCAAGTTTAACAAGTATAAATTGTGCACAACTCTTGTGCAGATAGAGCGCATTTTTTTAAACCGAAATAGCTTGGTACACTGAGAAAAATCAGGTTGTTATACCAAGCATTATATGACTGTTAAGAAGAAATACTTCAATCAAACGACAAAGAGTTCACGCAATAAATAATCCGATGTTTAATCAATAACTTTTATTACTTGAGGAGAGTTCCTTGATTCAATGTTAAAAACTTGTTCAATTAGAGGTAAATGAAAAATGGTTATTAAATTAATCTTTTGTCCTGTTTAAAAAAACTCTGTTTAATACTAATCATAACAGTCTTAAAAGAGTTACATAGATATTTTGTGCATATTTATACAATGTTTTATTTTGTTGACATTACGCATTTAGGTACTTCATTGAATACTGCACAACTAGTGACCCAAGAAATTTTAAGTTTACCATACTAATCTACGACTTTTCTATGAATATACTTTATCATTAAATTAAGAATGTGGTATTTATTTCAACGGTTTTTGCATATCAAATGAAACGCAAAGCATATTGACGATGCGGTTTTGGATTTCTGCTGAATACCGTCATTTAAGTAGTGCGTCTCCATTGAATTGGAACGGTTCATTACCATTTATCTCTCAGTGCAGTGCGTGTGCTGTAAGGGTGTCTACATATTTTTGTTCAGTTTGAAATGGAAGAATTTTTTGGGCATATTGAATCAATTAAATTCAAAGGATCTGAGAATAAAGTTTATTTTGTCTTAAAGAAAGTGGACACCGTTAGGTATGATGAACATTACAATGCATTTGAAGTAAAGAAATGTAAAAGTTTATTTTGTAAAGAATTAAATAGTTTGAGCAGTGAATTTCCCACTTTAATATATGCATTACAGCATAAAGATTATGTAATTATTTAGTTTAGTTAAATTCTATATACCATGTGAATTTTATTTTTTTTTTAATAAAACGATTGACAAGAAACTAATGAGTTTCATTACAGACTCAGTATATTAAAAATTTGGGTATGGATATACCCCAAAAAATTGATGTAAATGTAAAAGTTGTTTGCAGGTATATATCCCGACGTCATTTCAGTGAAACTGCTGCTATAGTTGCCTTCTTTGTCACAAAGGATGCAAATCAACGTTTTCTGAGATATTTTGATTTTCAGAATTTGGTCCGAAACTTAAGCAGTCCGCGGGACCTCGATCTGTTTGCAACTTAATTACCACTCTTCTGAAACTCTCAGTGCGGTTTCATTTTAATTAGTCTACCAAGTTTTTTTTTTTTAATTTTTGTAAACGCGGTGTTTGTTACCACGCACTCACAAAAGAGTTGATTGGACCAAGAATATAGCCCACAGACAATGCATTATCTGACTAAACATATACTTATTTAACAATTTTCAAAAAGCTAACAATTGGTAGTAAAAGTGTATTAGCGGCCATTGGCATTTTTACTACCAACTGTTTTTTTTTTCAAATCTAAATGTCTTTAAAATCAGATGGTTCATGTCCGACTAATTTTGTGCGCCATATTCTTGGTCCAATACTCCTAACTCTTTTGTAAACGCGTAGTATCAAACGCCGCATTTGCAAGAATTTTCGTGCATAAAAAAAACTTGGTAGAGTAGTGAAAATGAAGCTGCACAGAAAGTTTTAGAAGAATGGTAATCAAGTTGCAAAAAGGTCGAAGTCTGGTGAACTAAATTCAATCCACTAAACTATTGCTGTAACAAATTTTTGGATGTAGAATCAACAGTGCTAGTAAGTATGTGCAACATGCACAATATTTCCCTGAACACTGTATAAATGTACTTACAAATAACAAGAAATGTTGAATCAATAAGATAATTTCATTACATCAAATCATTTAAACGTAATTTTTCAAGAAACAAAGTACTTATCATAACATTTCAAGATTGTTCAATTGACATCTTAAAAATCTGTTCCCAATCTCGTAGACTGTTAGATGAGTCACCGCAACTCGATTCTTCCAATGTACAAGATTCTTGGTTGTTAACTCCTTAATCACCCTTAAAGCAATGTTTTAGATTTATTGAAATAACTTACCAGAGTTAGCATTTAAATGTTGTTGATTGAACACGCTCAGTGCATTGCTCATATATAACTCTCACAAAATGTTGTTTTAATTATTTATACGTTCCTGTAACCTTTTTTTTCGCTCAGTGTATGGTTGGGTTCTTATAATGTAGTAGCATAGAATAAGTATGATTACTTACTCATTTAATGGTAGATGTAATGCCGTAATGGGGAAGACGCTCTTTACACATAAACATTTCAAGGCCGCCTGGCATAGGTACATTACATTGAAAATCCTCCAACACTCATTCTGCAGATATTTTCACTGAAAGCTTCGACATCACCAATAGATATGTCTCGTCCTGACGTTCCACTGAGTACCCTTTTCCGACACTTCGTTGTCAAGGTACTTGGTTTGACTTCACCAATCAATAGGTATGTCTCGTCCAATAGATTCATTTTGCCTTTGAGAGAGGGGAAAAAAAGCGAACTTACAATAATTCAGAGGTAGCGTCCCAACCCAGGACACTCCTCAAAATCTGTGCAGGTCACCGAGTCTCAACATACCAATACAGGTAAGCGCGGCGTTGAATGGAAGAAAAAGAAGAAGACCAGGTTCGCCCAATTGGGTCATACTTCTCCAAACCAACCAAATCCCGTGACCCAACGCCTAGAGGATCAGAGGATGGCGCCTAGAGCACGCTCCCGTCAGGCGGGCAAATGGGTAGGTGACGAGAAGAAGAATCAGAGGTCGGATGATTCAACCGCCGACAAAGAAGGGTAGACTGCACCCCCAATCCAAGGTGGGTGTCAGCACGGCTTAAGCACCGTTCAATCGAACTTACTGTCGAGAGGCTACTTAAAGTAGCAATCGTAAATACCAATACCCCCTGGGAAATCAAACGGTTAACCAGCCGGAAATCGTACAAAAACACCTGGCCAAAGTTCTTGACCAGCATCTATTCACCCCAAAAGACACTAGGCCAGCACCCGCGTTTAGGGGCTGGAGGTACTCGGGGAGGGGGGAGGGGCTCAGTTATGGGCTTTCATCTCCAAATGTGAGGGTCGACAACTTTGTTGGACCAGAGGTAGTGAGTGCGGCAGTACAAAATCAGCAGCAAAAATCAAATAGGGCTTTCTGGCAATGTCGCCGCGCAATTTGCAGACTTTGGGAAGCATCGCCGAAGACTGTCCTGTGACATAATTACACCATTAATCTTTGGGCAGCTGCTACGGTGAGACACATTCTTGCACTTGATTGCAGCTGGATCCTGGATGGCCATTTGGTTCCTGTAGTGGACGAAGCTCCGGTTTCTGATTCTGCCTTAGGTTGATAATCATTAATCGCCTTTCTCTGCCAAGCACAGTCGGCGAATCGCTAATTTCTATAGCATAGTTCCAAAGTTGGTATTTTTCAACTCATGAAGCAGGATGTTTACTGTCGGCGCAATATAATAAAAAATAAATTAAATTAAAATAGAGGGCGTTATTAAAAATGTTTATTCACACATTACAAATGTTAATTGAGTACTTACTTAAAATATTTATATAATTTTATTTAATTATCACAAATTGGCAAGACTAGCTATCACAAAATTAATTACATAATTACTTAAATACGAATTGCTAGGAGCAAGGTAAGGCACTATAAATGTTATGAAAGACTATAGGAATGATGATATGCTGAACCCGTAATAAAAGAAAACGTGCAGTGTAACATTAACGATTTGTATATACCATAGTGGTGGAAACATAACAAAACTAAATATATATAATAATAAACATTAAATTGCAATAGTAAACGCAAGCGCGCTCGATGTGCTTATATTTTAAAATTTTAAGGCAATACCGATTTTTCGCAAAAACGTAAGTCTATTTCCTGTGTTTTATTTAGTTAGATTCGAGCATTCGAAAAATTGTACGAGCGCAAGTACTTGAACATTATAGACTTAGCAGCATTAACCCTTAGTACGTCACGTAAATCACCACCCGATTAATAGGTAATATCTAAATACAGTTCAGAGTTTATACAGACCGGTCTATTTGTATGGAATGAATTCATTTTTGTCATTATTATGTATACTACAGAAAAGCTGCAACGGTCGATTTTTATTCTTAATTTGATAATTTATAGTATTACCCCCTTTTAACCCTCCTCTAAATTATAAGAACCTACTCGAAAATTTTCACTAAAAATGGGGTCATCTCAGACTGCTTGAAACAGATTTTAATTTTCTGTTCAGAAATATACACTTTTCAAATTTGGTACAATCATAACTGACAAAATGTAAAAGTTATACGATAGGTTTGTTCCTACAAAACATTAAACGGTTTTAAAACCGTCACGATTGTGCGCAGTAGATACTTATGCTGCGTTCCAACAATGCTGCGTTCCAACAATGCTGCGTTCCAACACAGTTTTTCCATGCATCTACTAGTTGGAATAACTTGTTCATACATGAATGCAAACTGTTAGCTGATAAGCTGACAGTTTACAAATCGTCAAACCGATTTGAGAATTATTTGCAAACTACTAGTATGGCCACCACTAAAGTGGCGTTATGCGTCCAGGCTGCATCTGAAGGTTGCGTGTTTTGGGGTTGACTCCTGGTTTGGTTAGAAGTGGTGTTAGTGATATAGACTTCTTCAAAATCTGAAAACTATACACACATTCAACAAAAATACTTTTTATTTTTGGTTGTATTTCCCTCAAAAACCATTTCCTCCTCATTACTCATTTTGAGGTTATGAATAGTAATAACTCTTGTCTACTTGATCACCGTAAAATTAAAAGTGTTTCAACAAAACCGAAATTACCAACCATTTGAAACTAGTTTCCAACCGTGCATGCGCAGTAGAAGTAGTTTTCAAACTATCACAGTATGTATGTAGGAACAAATCTATAATACCTCCATCACAATTAATAAAACTACAAAACTTGAATGTTCAAAAAAGACAAAATAATAAGTGTGATATTCTTTGCTTCATTCCGTAGAATAGTGTTTTTTGATGGAGACATCAAAAGATTATAACTTCAAGATTAATGTTCTCATTTATGATTGCACCAAATCATTGAATAAAATTAATTTTGTATTAAATGACCAAATTAAAGAATCGGTATCCCTCTCCAATAAGGTGCCACACGACCCATTTTTTAATTTAAAATTTTTGAGGAATATTTATATTCAAAGAGAATGTTGGGGGGGGGGGATAATATTTTGAACTTTTTATGTTTTTCCAAATAGTACGTAAAACGCTAAAAATACGTTTCATACATATGGGCCGCTATGTATGTATATTTCAAATAGGTACTTGATAAGTATTTATTTCATCAACATTTAGTACTTATTGTGAATTTTCCGTACTGTGTAATTTGTCTTGTTGCCCTGAATATGTGTTCATGATACTACTCTATACGACTTGGGTTAAAGATGATTATGCCCTGTAACGAATCGTGTCAATAAATAAAATATAAAATAGTCAATAATAAATAAATAGGAATGCTAATGCTACGAGAATCTAATGCGCCACATTACACATTGTAAAGTAACGATATATACTAGCCATTTGTTTGAGTGTAAATTTTCTGCAGAACTATAACTTTCATCGTCATCGCACTCATTCAACCAATTGCAATGTTTACTCTTCTCTTTACTGTGTCGATCTTTAGGCACAAAATCACCACACTTTGGAAAGTTTTCCGGCACCGGTGCCATTTCATGATGTTCTCCAACCTTAAGCACTAACGCCATTCCAATCTCCATGTGAAACTCAATATGGCAGTGAAACAGCCAATAACCGGGATTTGAAGCTAAGATCCTTAAAATAGTATAACCTCCATCAGGAACTGTGACCGTATCTTTTTTAATCGCATTGATCAAGTTTCGTTTTATTAGGCCTTTTTTGTCCAACGCAGCAACTTGTTCTTCGGTTACGTTAGCCCCTACCTTGTCCATGGCGACGACACGAAATGTGTGGCCATGTAAATGAAAGGGATGGTTTGCATCGTACACAAATCCCTTATCGATTATAATTAATTCGACAGTAGATCTCAGCGGAACCTGTTGAAAAAGAATGATTAGCGATATTCCCTTACGCGTTTAGTTTAGTAGCTATACCTCCAACACGTGTGTGCATTCGCAAAAATTTGTCTCGCAATGTTCCATATTATATCGATTGCAAAACTTGTCAGTATCTAGTAGATCTCTTGCGGGAAGTAGTGGAACGGGCGGCAGTTTCAACGATATGTAGTTTAGTTGCGGCGTTAACAACTGTTGCTTGGTATCATTTACTAGATATAAATATATAAAGTAGTTTGCTATGGGAACATTAATAGTGTTTTGTAGATACCTTCTGCATATCCGTACATCGCAGTCTTATGAAAACGAGGATTGTTAATCCGATAAAAATCGTACGAAACAACAAACTGATAATCTGGTATTTCTTTGAGGCTACTGTCCCAAGTGTCGAGTGATTGCATTTCCATAATGTTCATGGAATTGTTCTGCCCCGGCCCTTTATTTAATGCGTTAATTTGCTGTAAAGGAAATTAATACTAACAGTCCATTTGGAAAAATTGATTGCTACTCTACCATGCCTTCTTTATGTGCTTTCGCATAACTCAATAGTGCTTGCGGGTAACTAGACTTTGAACTTCCTTTGTATTGTAAAACAGCAGCTTGATGAGCACTTCTGAATCGTTCATCGCAATCCATGAGTCCCTTAAATCTAATCCAATACAAATCCACTGGTTGGTCAGCATTTATAATGAAATCAAACCGCTCACCTGCGTAAGTTACTATAGATTCGGCTGAAAAATGCAGTTTATAAAATTTGAAACGGATTAAGATTGGTTTAAGTACCTTTAATTGATGCAAAATTGCTGCCGTCGCTACCAATCACAGTTAGTGTGTGATTATCCACCGATACCTCTATGGGACAATTCAGAAATCCGGCGTTTATTATCCTAAATCTGTATCGATATCCCTATAGATTGAACATGTAACGCGGTTATCTAATTTATAATAATCACTCACCCTCTCTACCGTGAACCTTGCTGTAGGAGTGTAAATCGTATGATTAGTAGAATTAGTGAACGTTTTAAATCGACCCAAACCGTTTACTAATAAGGTGTCGGCTTTGTTATCACCATTGCTATGATGATGCGCTACGAATTTTGCGGTTCCGATCCCTGGTCCCCAATCCAATATGGAAATTGTATGGGAAGACAAATCGTAGTCGTACAAACTGGAGTGAGGATCGTCCTCTTCAATAGTTCTAACAATAAACGCGCCAAAAGCACCATCAGCACGCTGAAAACCTGTGTAACAAATATTTGTAGTGTTAAAGATTTAATCGTTTTGAGAATTAGTTTACCTGTATGTGAATGCCAAAAGTGCGTTCCTGCTTGTGTCGCCATGAAATTGTATCTGAAGGTTGTTCCTGGTTGAATTGGGCATTGAGTGACAAACGGTACACCATCCATATACGGAGTATCACGTTGGTGATAACCGTGAAAGTGAAGACTGGTAGTTTCTCCAATCAAATCATTTTGGACATCTACTACTATTTCATCGCCTAAGCACACCTGCAATATATTTTGAATTTTGTCAAGAGTGGGTTACATTAAAACAATTTGCAAAAAAACTATGCCTTTTTACAAATACCTAAGCACAAGGAATAAGGCGCTCTAAAACAGTAGTGTAAACAGAAGCTAAGAAAATCTAAAAATTTGTACAGTACAGATGAATAACACACGAAATGCTACGTTGACTAATAGCTATTTATGTACCAAGTTGCAAATTAACTGTTTTTAGCGCACTAGACGTGTATTTGTCCAATGAGCGCGGACTACAGGGACGTCGGAGGCGGGCCCATTACCTACACCCGTGCGTAATGAAAAAAATTATCTGTGGCTAGCGCAGATACCGCTCCCACACCTGCGCATACGCGTTCTGCCCAAAAAGTTTTTCAGCCTAGAGGCCCTCCGCCCTTCTAAATCTACCGCATTTATACTTAGCACTAAGATCAGAGATCCTGCTCCCAGGATGATTCTAGATTTCTTAAGGCTCCTCTGTAGTCAATCCGCTATATGGGAAAAAAAAGCTAAACGTTCTTATGAAATGCTGCTTTTGTAGTTGAAGTCTAACAAATTCTGTATAGTGGATATTCTTTGCAATGATGAAAAGAACGGCGGTACTTAAAAAAAGTTGAAATATCGGTGTTAGTTTTTTAGGAAAATCGATGAATAGGAAAATCGTTTTTCGTAAATAACAGCCGTTGTAATGGGAGTAGAAAAACCTACAGCACCAATTTGGAAATCCGACAGTATTTCTTACGGCGGTACTTAAAGATATTATTTCCATCAAGGTATATATTTTAAAAAATAAGTTCCGCGATTTTCAGAAAAAAGCGCACTTAAAACCCCTAAGGTGATATCTCATTACTTGCAAGGGAAAACAAAAGAAACTACCTGGCATTATCCTGGCACATTGTTACATCGTTCCTAATGACATGGATTAGATAAACTACTATGTAATTAGCTAATGTTTATTTATTTTTTTTATAGAAATAATTTTTTATTTTTAAAACATTTTTCATTCTATCTAGATTCTTCAAGAAATTTGTTTAGGAAGGTATCAAATAGTAGCCCCATATTTTAGCTAAACCCAGGAGTAATACGGCCACCTATGTGTTTTACATACATATTGAGACAATTACACCAATAATTTGGTGGCTTCTGGTCGCAATTCAGGTGTGGTGTAAAAATGTGACTCCTTTTTGATTTTTTTAACATTTTGTACCACAAAACTGCTTATCTATGTGCATAAAAACATTAAAAAATGTGATAGGGCAGGACAAACGCCTCGACATAAGGAGGAAGCACAATACCGCAATTCCTATGTAGTACCCTTACAAAACACTTCAGAAGTCTCAATCAGCATCAATTCAAAAGTAAAGTTTGTCAAGTTAGCGAGACACCACCAAAATGAATATCCGTATCAAAAAAAGCGGCATAATTCGTTGGTTTTCCCGGTGGCAGATATAAAAAATTCTCGCACTTTTAACAAATTTCGGCCTATTTACTTTTTCCGTTTCAGTACCTATGCCTTTTGATAGAGTGCCGCAATCTTCGCATCAACTTTGCTGTGATTTTTTTAAATTTCCATTACTATGTGGCAACAGAAAACGGTATGTTCTATAATCTATACTATATGTTCTTATTTTTAGCGCATTTTTTTAAAAAATAAAAAATGTGTAATTGTTTGCGTTTTACCCGTTGGTCCGGACGCACTTTTTTTGAACTACTTTTAGGGGAATGGTAATATATAGTGTTGGAATGTTTTACAATAAGTAGCCTATACCTTGGTGGGAGGTGTGCCAGATTTTTTCTCAACGGTTTTATATGTATTTTGAACCGCTGAATCCGAATTTTCACTTTGCTAACATGCCAGAGGTGAGCTAACTGCGGCAGCCGCAAATAACCGCAAATTATTTGCGGCATTTCTACATTTTCGCCTATAACTCAAAAACGATACATTTTAAAAGAAAAACTATTCTATACAAAATTGTAGTCCACAAAATTTTCTACACTTAACATGTAACAACCAAATCTGTAGGACCAACCAGACCGCCGCCAGCGGCCGCACCAAAGCGGCTACTTTTCGTGCAACTTTTGGAAAATACAAAAATAGTGCTCCGACATATCTATTTAATATAATTTTTCATTTCTTATCAAGTGGTGATATTGGTTTTTCATTTACATGGACTTTTTTGACTTTGAAAAGTCACATGTGCTAACCGCAAAAGCCGCAAATGCTTCAAAAGTATCAAAGTGAAAAAAAACAACAAACAAGTGAGTAGTTGAACTTCACTAAAATTCAACGTACAATCAGAATATTCGATTGAAAATGATCTCTTTGGCACCGTTACCGCAGTTGCACAACCGCAGTTTGGCATTGCTGCGATTAGCGCAGTTCAGCAAAAATAGTTACCTTTTACTTACCATTTACATACTTTTTTGACTAATGTCTTGGAGAAATGAATTGATATAAGCAATAGAATATTCGATTGAATGATCTCTTTGGCACCGTTACCGCAGTTGCACAACCGCAGTTTGGCATTGCTGCGATTAGCGCAGTTCAGCGTTACCAACTTACCTATATGTAATGGTTGACGAAATGAATTGATATACACAAATATAAAATGAAATGCTCAAAAGCTTTTTTTATTGTTTAAGAAATGCTAGTAAATTTGAAAAAAGTCTACATCTAAAATAATTTCCACTCTTTTATTTCCCCCATCTTTCCTTCGACTCTTTCCTCGTTTTACCAAATAACACTCTACTCCTTCCTTTTTCATCACTTTACTACACCTTCTTTCTTCTTTTGACTCGGGACGGGCCAGTCTGAAGGAATGTTGACTAGCAAAGGAGCTCAAAGCTAGAGAAGTTCTGATTGAAGTTATTGAAAGTAAAGGTAGAAGAAACTGGCAGTAGGGCTGTATTACAGGCACTAAGTCACGGAAAAATTACCTATAAGTATGCTGACCTCAGAGTAGCACCGCATAATACAGTAAATATACAGCAACGCATTTGAGAGTCGATGTAAATCGTCGTCCTGGAAAAGAGACAAATAGAAAACTCACTTTAGCAGCCTGAGAAGATTTTGTACAGGACTCTCACGAAAGAATGACGGAATGAACTGTAGTTTGAGGAGACCGCATAATTGCATCTATTTTTTCTTCATTGACATGGACCATTGAAAAGATCTTATATCTTTAATGATTAAATTAAGACAAAAGATGCATAGGTAGGTACACTTCTGAAATGCCACCCTTAAACGTTAACCTAGCCCCCCCTCCCCCCTTACATTTTATTCAACATTTTGATGAGTTTTGCAAACCGACGCAACTATAAACGGATGCCGGCAGAGGTTTTCATTTTTATGTAAACAGGCAAAGTCATTACCGATAAAATGCGAGGTGTTTTATCGATAGCAGAGTCATTAACCAACTTGTTACCTACATTTGCGATAATTAGCTGAAACAATTAGATCTTGCGTACGAATAGGGATACCTACCTATTCGCTCTAAATTGAGGATAGCCATAGCATCGTTTAATTTTTAGATTAGCGATAGCTACTTATAGTTATTTTGTAAACCTTGAACCAACAGATCGTAAAATCCAAAGAAATGGAAAATCAGTATAGATGTAAATAACAATGGTTGATGTATTATGTACGTCTGGGGTCTTAACAGAATTAAAGTACGACATTATCCTGAGATAATTAGTAATTACACCATCTAACCTTACAAACTCCGTTAATTTAGTTCAAGGTTGGCGAAATGTTTACCTCAGAAACTATTGTGGGATTCCGCTAGCATATTCCCATTGTGTGACTCATTTCTGGTGATGATAATAATGAAGATTTATATTTAATAGAAGAGTTAATTTATAAATCTTATTTACTCACCTCAATAGCCGGTCCGGGCATCTGTCGATTAACGACCAAAACTGGACGCCGATTTCCATCTCCAGGTATGCAGTGTGGTTTTCGGCAGTCTTCCTCACTGTAAGGGCAATTGAAGCACGCTTTGCTCAGCGTCTGGTACCACTCTAACTTAAACTGGTACCTGCAAACCATAGGCGCGCCATTTGGTGTACAAGTTCTTGTACATGGGTGTTTACTTTCATCCAAAAGTACATACTCAAAAAACTCTTTGGTTTTATTGTTTGAAGCTGATTTCTCTGGAACAGAAATGATATTCGTTCATAATTATTATTAATTAATGCACAAATAGTATCTTTTTGACCTTGGTGGTAGAGAATCTTTCCCAAGGTCAATTTTTGGAACAATAAAATTATAGTGGCAACTATTACACGTATAATTTTCTCACCTGAAATACTGTAGCAAAAACTATTTGTAATCCATAACAGTAGCATTGCCACTTTATCTAATTGCGCCATCTTCAAGATCTGAAAATTTGAGTGTGTTTAGTGTCTCATAAGTTATTATTCGGTAGGATTATTCAAACGCATTCCCTTCTCATGTAAAAACCTCTTAACGCTACTTGTATCGTAAATTAGGTATACTACGAGTTACGAGTATAAATAATTCATGGGTTTTAAGAAAAAACAGTTTTTTAAGGGGAATATCCGTAAATGGCTCGTTGCGGATTTTTTTATTTACACTTAACAATAACCAAGGTATGGACATATACATCACCGTATCATCAAGACAATTTAGGAAATAGTAATTTAAAAAAAATATATTTTATATTTATATCACACGCGCGATCTAAATCTCTTTCATACCTACGAAATTAATTGGTGTAATTTAAATATGATGGGCTTTATTGTATTTATTAAATGATCATTCATATTCATACAAAAGCCGCACCGCAATCGATGTAAAAAAATTTACTTCCAATGATATGACCGCAGTATATATTATAAAAATATACATTATACACAAATAATGCAACTCACCTAACCATAACCATGGATGCAAAGTGAGGAAGTAGCCAGGTGGCGTTCATTATATGAGCAAGGACGGTACATACGGCCAAATACGTACTTGCTCTGAGAAAATCCCACGACAACAAAAACAAGTGCTATTTTTTTTACATTGGTCTTCTCGAATTTCCTCGAAATGAACTGATCGAAGGTATAAGTATAATTAAAAACAAGAGGTTAAAGACGACGCGTAGGTCCACAACACTACTGCCATGGATTTCTCCAAGCGATTGTAGCTGTTTTATGCGCATTTTGTGTCGTTATTAAGTCCCAACTACCGTATCACCTTAAATACTTAAGGATAGTTTTTCTATATTCGTATGTTACCCTAACTACCTTTTATCTTATTCTAGCTAGGGAGCGATAATCAAAATCCAGCTTAGACGCCGGGAACACACCCAAACCGTTGAGTGAAGGAATTAGGTAGAGGCACAACCTCCATATAAATCGTGTCACTTTTATCTCTTAACTAAGCATTTCCATTCTCTATCCAACACACTGGAACGACGCGCCGGCGCCGACTAGAAACTTGCCGTCGGGATCTGAGATTCCATAAGCGCTGTATAAATCTCAGATCCTACGTTCGCGACGATTTCTAGTATAGGCGTTGCGCCTCTATCTGGATTTCTTCACTCAACGCCCAAACGCATTGCATTGATGCCCAATAAAGCTCGCAATAAAGAGCAATTTATCGCCTTTCGGTGACTATCGTAAGACCTTAACTTTTTGTTGGGATTGTCTATAATTTTGATTCCAATCGAATGTCCTTGTTAGAGATTAATTTAAAAAACCGAAAGGTGTTTTTTTTCTTTATTTCGGTCATTACATCTGCAACATCATATAGGTTACCATGAAAAAGGTTAAACACCTGTGTATTGACGTAGCTAAATTGCGATCTTCAATTTTTTAAGGCAGTTTATGTTTTTACGACCTTAAAATAATAGTATATTATATACCAAGGTAGAGAAGTCTAGTATTATTCTCTGAGCACCACGATTACATCCCGAGGCGCTTGCGCCGAGGGTTGTAAGGTAGGAAGTGCGAATACGATAAGGTGCGAACATTGTAAACATATCATTTGCATCATTGTGTATAGGTTTAGGCATTTCGCGAAATCCCTATAGAGAGGCAGGCGAAGTGCGAAGTCGAGTTCCATTTCTCACTTTGGCTGCTGCTGGCTGCATTGGTCATTTCGCAAAATACCTAGGGATTTTGCCAAATGCCGGATTTCGCAGTTTGCCGGTAACATATATACCTTGTTTCATGCACGTAAGCCATTAATGCATGGACGTTTCGGCGAAGCGCGTTTCTGCTCCGAGGCGTCTCGGCGGTGGGACGTTTCTTCGATCGTCACGTTTTCGCGGAGGAGACGGCTCGACCTAGGGACCTTTCAACTGCCGTACTAATCGGCGGAGGGACGTCTCGGCGGGGCGCGATTCAGCAGATTATACACTATACAGGGTGTAGAAACGGATAACGCACCATAGAGATTTCAATGCTAATTTCTTTATATCGAAATATTTTCTCCCCTAATTAATTTAGATCCAAGTTGTACATAGGTTTCTTGTAGCTTGAAAAATTCTGCGTGTGCTAATGCCCTTATTTATTATTTTTCAATTCGGGAAACTAGAATAATATAATATAAAATATGTTTAATTAGCCGAATCGTGCTCCGCCGAAACATCCGCCCGCCGAAACGTTCCTCCGTCGATAAGTAACGGCCGGAACGCCGAGACGCTTCACCCGCCGAAACGTCTCGCTACCGATATCTCAAAAACGCCTAAACCGTTTTTGATGAAATTTGGAATGTGTCGGGTGATCCAAAATAACAGCAGACAGTTTAAATTTGGTTCTGAAAGTTTTTAATATTTTTTTTGCTTAAAGCATTGGCAAACATGTTTAGAACGTGGTTTATTTATACAGTAATCGCCATCCATTGGTGGCTTTTTTATGTGAATTTTTATTTTTTATCTTCGTACTGATTCGTACGGATTTCCTCAAAGTTTCTTCATGTTGAGGAGAATTCTTTCATTCCGAAAAGTTCCCTCCTATGTCCCCCTTTTTGTATTAACTTAAACTTTCCCATATTATTATACAAAATGAGTAATCCGATTTTATTAGAACTTTTTATTTTACAAAAATTGACCACCATTTTTTTCGTATTCCTTACAAATTTACTTTCACAATTTTCAATTTTCCCCGTCTTCCAAAATTCCATCATATTATTATCTATTATCTTCTTATGTGTCTAATTGTATTATTTAAAGGACGTAAAATTTGTTCAATTTATACGAACGAAATTCCCAGAATGTTCATAATAATTTGATCAAAACTCCTTGCGTTACCTGCTTGTTTAAAAAGTGACTTTGGCCATTTTCCCAAATTTTCTCATCCTTTTATCAGAATACCTTCGTATTGATATCGGAGAAAACCCCTTTTTTATGTGCCCACATGGCTCGGTGCACATGGTCACATATGTATAAATAGAATCATAAACCTTCAAGTTGGGGTGACAGGCGGCTGTTTTTTCGAGACCGAATTAACTTACGTCTGAGAATATAAATCAATAAGGACAATAAGGTACTTATACGCTAAACAGGGACTCACATACATAACGTTAACGAGGATTATCTCTAACCCTAAAACTAATATCTCTCAGAAACACTTATGGGAAAACGGAGAGTTGCCAGCCAGGAATCATGAATATTTGAGCTAGCACAGTTCTTTTTATTGTGGGCCAGTGGCGTAACACAAAAGTTAGTCATTAATAAATATTCCTTCTTCATCCTTGCGCCATATGCGACCAGCGACCCTTTTTAGCCAAGGCCAATACATATTTGAATACATTTAGAGACTTCGAAGATAAAGTAGCATAAGTAGTTTTTGTTTAAAGAAAAGTGATATGCAATTTTTCGACAATTTTGTTTTTAAATCCTTAAATGTTTCTGAGATATAAGCGAAAAACTAAAAAAAGTACCGAAAAATTATTTTTTTGCGTATTTCGGTATGAAGCCGACTTCCTACAAGGCAGCATACAATAAATTCGGATGCAGCACATTCAATAACATATAAAACCCTTGATAAAAAAACTTCCGCCATTTTGTTCCGAAAACGGCAGTTTTAAACACGCATTTACTGGACTATGTACCCTGCACATTTTATGGATTTCTGACCATTTTCGTTCCTCGGACAAAAATATTGCAGTTCGAATTTTTAAAAGTTTTGAATTCGTTAGTGTAATGTGTAATGTTAAAAAACCCAGACACATACATACCTTACATTTCGTTGGGAATGTAATTTTTTACACTATCGTTTAGGGGAAAAGGAATTTTGTAAACAAATTATAAAATCAGAAAGAACTTAAGTACTTAAAAAAGTATGTAAACAGTACCAGACGTATACAAACGGTACAGAATGATTGTGTAAGATTTATCTTAGGTCTTCGTCGTCGCAGCCATGTCTCTAATAAATTAAAAGAATTGTTGTGGTTAAATATGACACAGAGGCGGAAACTACACTCCCTATGTATGTACCACTCGTTAATCATCACTGGTCTTCCAAAATACCTAAATAGAAAGATCCGATACCGTACTGACGTTCACAATGTTAATATTCGTGGTAAGGGGCTATTATCAATGCCGCTCTTCAAATACAAATCTAAGAAATTGTATCTTAGAACATTTTCGTATAACATTGTTGTACTCTATAATAGCCTCCTGCCCGAAATGAAACATCTTTCTAGTAAACACTTCAAAAATCGAATACGATCACTAATGCTCGAGTGTTGACAAGTCCCAAGAATGTGTATGTAAGAAGGGGTCTGAACATGGGTCGCTTATTATCTCGATATTTGATGATTACATGTATATTTCTTTTCCATCGCATATAGTTCCTTGCGCAGACATATTTGAGGTTAAGTGGTAGAGCGGAGAAGAGCAATTGCTCTTTACCGAACTTCGCCTTTGAGAATAGCACAGTAGCAAATTTCAAGCACGTGTGTACACATCCACAATAGCCAAAGGAGCATTAATATTTATCTAATGTACCACACCGCAAAAAAAATGTGCTAAACTCAATAAAGCAATATATTATTATTATTATTATTATTCCATCTTTCTATCTTATGGTTATTGAGAAAGAAATTAAAGGAAAAACTCAAATTTTTGGACTTAGGTACAAATGAAACATTTTGGACTTAAAAATAAAAAATGTATGTGTTATTAATTAACGCTTGTGGCTGGACCTTAGCTGCAATAATCTGCATACATAATGAATGAATCAATTCGTTTAATGTTTGTTTAAATTAAAAAATTTACAATAGTTTGTTTTTCCCGCCCATTCAAATCATGAGAGCCGCACTTTTATAATTATGTAGCGAAAGGGATTTTCCTGTTTCTCTCAGTATCAGTGTCCTCCGACAATGACCGTAATTATTTATCATTGTCCCCTTCTGAATGGGAAATTACTGATTCTATGTTTAGGCTGTAGGTAACTTACAACTTGAATTCAAAGCAAATTGTAAAAGAAATTATTTAAGCTAGCTCTTAGGCTAAAAAGCTTGTTTCTGTTTATGAAATCATATATTCTGTATTTCTGTCTGTTCGTCCGACGTACAGTACACTGTTAATTCGAGAATGGAGGGTAACTTCTTAATCGGGACTTGGCAATCGATAACTTTTGGTCTGCTGTTTAGATAAGTGGGAATGCTCAAACCATTAGAAAATCTGCACAAGAAAAAATGTCCAGGAACGAAATTCATGCATTTTAGGTTACCGGAAGAAATTAAAATGACGTGCGTCAATTTAATGGAGAAATCAAGCTCGGTGTTCATTGAGACAGTTTTCCCCAATTTACGGAATGTCGCCACGAGAGAGAGCGCTGCTAATCGCATGCGCAAACCAGGTATCGGTGGACTGCTTGATGTCAGAGCTAGCGAGAGCAGCTCCAGTGAGGGGGGGCGGAATTTTAATTCTTCGAAACGAAGACCGTAAGGGCACACGCCTAGATATCCGGGGCTAAAGTAGAATCTGAGAAGATCCCGAAAAGGATCGAAAGCCAAAATGTCGAAGATTAAATGATGAGGGCTACATCACAGTGTTGAGTGTTCCCTTTACCGATGACACAGACTAAAATAACCTTAGTAAGTAATCACCATTTTATCTCTGCAGCTTCATTCAAAAATTGCTCCCTTGTTATACAGAACTTTTGATTTTTTTGGGATGTAGCGGACGGTCTGACGCTTCAAAAAGTCGGTTTTACACAATTTGCTAGCGTTTTCATTTTCTTTTACCGTAAGAATGTTCTTAATCATTCAAAACCTACTCCATAACGTACTCTTTTCACGATTTCTTCAATGCACCAGTTATGAAATTTTTCATATTCCTTTTCGCATCTCTCTTTTGATTTCGCTGGTAATAGTTGGGAACTGGTTTCTGCAGCCTCCCTTAATATATTAGCGGGAATTTCGACTTCACCAAAATCCATTTTTAACACAATGGTAAAAAATCGGTTGACATATATGTCAAAGTCAATCCGCGGTATGCATGGCAACGCATGGGATAGGGATAGCTATGGCAAACTTGATTATTCGTAGCGCACGGGAAAAAGTTTTTTGTACTCATTGAATGGAAAGATAATGTTTCCAAGCATCCTCGATGCACGGGAAAACGACTTTCCCGCATCGCGGTGTTTTTTAGTTTCCGCTGGAGAGAAGGGGTTATAATACCAATAAGAGAATAATGCGCGTTCTTCGGTTGGTAGTACTTATTGAAGTCAACGAACGTCATGTCATGGTTAACTGTCATCTGCTGTAAAATCAATTAAACCGTTGGTTGAGGGTATTTAGTGCGATTAATCGGAAACAGGCGTACACTAAGTTTTACGTAAATATATAAACAAGAACTTATAACGCAATCAAATTATTTTTCAGAATTGGAACTCAAGAAAAAGTAAAATTTATTGTTAAAACGTCTTAAAATGTGACCAGTGATATTCTGCAACTATTCGCATATGCAGTTTAAGAAAGCACATATTAACACACACAAAGCTTCCAAGGATTTTAAATGTAATGAGTGTATTTACGCAACTCAAGATAAATCAAATTTGAGAACACATTTGTTCACACATGTCTTCTGGGAATATTAAATACGATCAGTACACTTACGCGACCAATAAGAGCACTCTTTTCAAAGCATATTTGTTAACATTGAAGACTTCCAAGGATATTCAGTGCAAACGATGCAATGTCGTGACCAGTAGTAGCACTCATTGCAAAGGCAAAATATGTATTAACCAAAGATGTGGAAGTTTTAAATGTGACCAGTGCAATTAAAAGTGGGTAGTTACAAAATTATGTTACCAACCAAACATATGATTGTGTTACCAACTCATGATTAAAAAAAAACTAATTTACAAAACTTTATTAATTTTGACCTTTTTTTACGCAATTCGTTACAAAAAATATTGTACCTAACTCGTTCGGAAAGAATTTTCCCGCATTCGCACTAAATGCAGCACTCCCTACGGTCGTGCTGCAAACAAAGTGCTCATGCGGGAAAATTAACTTACCGAACTTGTTAGGTAAATAACTATTCCAGTGCGCTCGCACGGGAAAACCCTACTTTCGGTGCGCTTGGGATACATGAAAAGACAGTACTTTCGGAGAGGTATAATGAAAAAATTTTACAAGTTAGTAATCTAGTAATTTCATTGGCCAGAATTAATGCGAAGTCTCTGTTACATGGATAACATGATATTTTAGACATTTCTTCAAGATCAATTTAAGAACTAATTATTTACGTTTACAAATGAGTAACAAATAAAATATTGTACAATATACGCCCACCTCGAGAAAAATTTATACGTAAAATTAATAAAAAAAATAGATACGTTTAACAAAAATTTTATCTCTATTTGGTAGATGAAAGGTTTTGTTACTCTTACAAAAAGTATTTTATTAATAACTTTTTCAAAGCATTATCATAATAGTAACAACATTTTCATTAACGGCCGACAAAAATTTTATTACCTGTAATGTGCTACTTTGTAGTAATAATTATAAAACTCCTAATGTATGATGTATAGAGTTTATTGTCCTAATAATATTGAACTTTGTCAGAATAACAAAAATGTATTGTTACCAACATGCCTTATATTTGTTGTCATAGTAACTACATATTATTGCCGTGATTATTATAATTGTTATGGTAATTATTATTTTATTAAATGTAACCTACTACTTTGTAGTAGTTATAATACTCCTAATGTATGCTGTATAGAGTTTATTGTTCTAATAATGTTGAACTTTATCAGAATAACGAAAATGTCTTGTTCCCATCATGCCTTAAATTTGTTGTCATGAGAGCTGGGCAGTGTTCGATGATGTAAATACTTTTTTGTATTCAAATACTTTAAAAGTATTCAAATACTTTGTAATTAAATACTTTTAGGAAAGCAGTATTTGTAGTTGAAACTCAAATACTTTTATAAATATTTAATATTCGAATACTTTTTAAAGTATTCAAAGGAAAGTATTCAAATACTATTAAAAGAATTTAAATATTTTATAATGTTCGAAACGTATAGTACTTGAATATTTTTGAAAGTATTCGAATACTTTTCAAAGTATTGGAATACATTGTAAAGTATGTAAATATTTATGAAAGGATTTGAATACTCTTCAAAGTATTTAATATTTAGTATTTGCTCGTGTTGTGTGCAAAGAATTTAGTATTGCGCCCAGCTCTGGGTCATAACAATTAAATATAATTATTGTGATTATTATGACTGTTCTGATAATTGTTATTATTGTTGTCTTCTTCTCCTTCTTCTTATATTGTTATTATTATTACTATTATTATATAGTGTTTGACGTTAATCATAATCGACTGTATTGTTACATTAAAATAATACTTATTTTAATACTTATTTTAATGTACATATTGTATACGATATTGACCTCTTCGTATATGAAACGCTGTCGTCAATATGAAAAGAGTTTCCACTGGATGGATAATTTACCTATACTAGAAAAAAATAATGCACACTTTACTATTATTGTTACTGTTCTGGTTTTATTGCTGTTCAATAAAAAAAACGCATTTCTAATTTACGGCTTTATTTTCTTAAAAAATAACACATGTATGTTAAAAAACATAATCTTTAAGGGGTGACTGATCCGAAACAAAATGTTTATACTAATCATCAAGAAAAATCATAATGGAAGTAGGCTGTGCCGTTTTGATAAAAAACTGTTGGAAATAAAAATGTCATTCTCAAAATACTAAAACATCATACTAAAATTTTTCAGCCTACTGTAATTGTAATATTTCTCAAAGTTATTGTAACTTATTTCCTAAGCATTTGTTGTGTAAACTAATTCACAACTTTGTTAAGTTCTTTGAGAAACATTGTAAGTTTTGGTATAACGGCGTCATGGGCCGTTTGTATATTATAAAAATATATTTGAATAAATTGCCACACGATTAGAGATTCTTGAGGATATTTAAAATCAAAAACATGAAATACCTTAAAGCAACAATCTAAAGCGGGCACGATATTCACAAAGTAATACTTTACATTATCAAAAAGTACAATTACTTGTTTCGCCTGATAAAACTCATTTTCATGTAGTACTGCTATTAATGGTTGTACCGGTTGGTTCATGCTTTTTTTGCTCAGTAGTTTTGATTCAATTTCCAACACACTTTTTCCAAAAACTATAAAGGAATCTTGCGAATCACCAATGGTAAATTTTTGTACCGTTGATTTATTTTCGGTTTTCGTAACTTTCTTTGAGGTTGGTGTCAAAGCTGCATGTAGCAAAAATAGTATCACAATTGCCTTTTCGTCTAAAAGAACATGAATTAACAAATGATTATGCAACTTGGCTAAGCGTACCATCCGAATGCTGTTCCAACACAAATTTTTGAAGAATACATTTACATCTTTTATCTTTTACTATGGGCATTAGGTAGTCAAAAATCTTGCGCGAGAATATTTCCCATTTAGTAAATAATGATTCTGCATTGGAATAAAGATATTCGAAATCCAGATCAACCTAAAATTACGCGTTTTCGCTATTAATTAAAAAATTCAAATGTGCTTGCCAAATTTCAAAACATGGTGGCTATTTAAGATATAGAACACAAATTATACTTCGCCATTTGACAACATATTATGTCAGAACATATTATATTTCTTTAAATTCGGCTGAAGACCAGGAAAAGCTTAACAGGGATTGTTGTAAATTCTATCCTTTCAGAATGATCAATTAGCTGGCAAAACCTGTTACTAATAGTGTAATTAGTTAATGTGTAACAGTGGAAAATCAATTTTATGTAGATAAAAACTATATGGATACTTTTACCATTTGTTTATATACTGCATATACAGTGTGTACTGGCCAAATGGAATAAATTCGATATTAAATGGGGTCGTGGGTCGAAAACTAACTCAGATACCTCGATTCGTATTTTCTTCAATCAAGGGTGTTTCATTTAAAATAAGACAGTTGGTATTGGAAACTGTTATATGACACAGTGGGTATAAAGATTTTTTTGCAAAAAATGGGCACCTAAAAATACGAATCGATGTGTCCAAACGTTTTGGAACACTCCCCCGTTTTTTTTAAATTTTATTCCGAAATAAAATTAGTTTATATTGAAAAAAGTCTTACTAGTGTATATCCCAAGGGTCTTTTAAAAGCCGGCCACTCGTTTAGGAAGCTTACTATACTGGATTCTTGATTTTCTAACAACATTTTTCTCCTATAATTTTGAACAGACTTCCACATGACGACCAGCTGTTCCCAACGTTCTCCTTCCTGCACGTACTTTAATTTTTCTTTGATGGTTACACAATTTTCCTCGGCCGCTGGTAGCTCTGAAATATTTCATTTTAATTAAATTGTTACTATTCACATTATTCACGAAATACCTTCAATATTCCGGTGTTTAATACTTGAACGTAGTTTTACTTTTTTCCCTAACAATCCACTATCCGTCAATCTTCTCACTTGATTATAATATTTAGAAAGTAACTTTCCTTTCGGGGCTTTCCCTGTTTGGGGAGCAAAATAATATTCCTAAAAATTATTTTGTAATACACAATAAATAAATAAATAAAAGATACCGGTGTTTCTTCGGGAAATAATTTATTTATTTGGATACTAATAGTTTTAGCAGCAGATACATTCAGTTTTTGGTTTTGTTGTATAAAATAATCAACGATTTTGTCCACAACTGTTTGTTTTTGTGACATCGGTATTTCTCTTACTCCTCCATCTATAAGTTTTAAAATGGTTTTTCCCTCGGCGTAGTTTTGAAGAATTTTTTCCACGTTAATCTGAAGTAACAATATGTTAAACTATTTACTACAAAATACGACTTACTATTTCTGGAACAGAATCCAAAAGACCACCAAACGTATGTTCCTTTTCATTGGTACTATGACCATAGTCTTCTCTTTGGATGCCTAAATTTACTTTCTGTGCAGCACCAGCTGTGTTTTGATGGGATTCTTTCCACTTTGAAATATTTTGTTCTAACTTAATCCTTAGCCCCAATGGAACACTATTTAATAACTCATTGATGTGATGAGGCTGGGCGTGTTTTAATGCAGTCAAATCTATTTGGTTTTCTAGAATAAAAATGTTTTTAGAAAATTAACCGCGAGTACCATGCATTAAATACTAGGTAGGTACTTACCGATAAAACAAGGTCGCAAACTTTCCAGCTGCCATTGTCTTAATAGATCGTCCACCTCAGGATCTAAAGTGTCAGAAGATTGAATTTCATCAAGGTTTAAAATTACCTTGTTATGATTTGGTTCGTTTGATCCATATTCCGTACTACAAGAAGCTGGTGGAACATTTTCCAAAAGGGAATCGCTGAGAAGAGTGTCACCGCCGATTAGATTATTATAAAGGTACCTTTGTTCATCGTCATTAAGTATTTCACTGACTGATGAATCCATTGTTAAAAACTACTTTTGAAACACTACACACGTTACACTAAGTCTTATTTTACTCCTACGTCTATACAACAATATACCTACTAACAATGTAAAGAAAAACTACACTTTACCTAGAAGGACTTTGCAATAAACCAAATATATTGTACTACGTCATAAAGCCGCTACATAGCAAATAGCAGCCGCGGTTGAATTTTGTAAACTGAGACGGAGCCGGGGTTTGTAATAAAATCAACCAAGTCCGCTATTTGTGATGTATTGGCCGTGTGTCCTTCAATATTTAACATCCTTAGCAAAAAAATTGATTAAGAAAAATATTCTTTAAGACGAACATAGCTTTTGCCATCGGCTAACTGGCAACAGGTTAAAGGTGGTCCAGATAATGAGTTGATATTCATAATTTTTAAATCCTTCTCACCCATTACCATATAAGCATCATAATGAGCATTGTAGTTCACTTCTAATTCCTTACAAATAATATACACTTTGTTAGTGTTTGTGTCAGACACAAATTCTTTTATTTGTTCCAACACTACATTGCCGCAATAGCTGGAAAAAAAATCATCCGTACGGTAAACGAAACCTTTGTAACAAATTTCAGAATAACATAGAATGGTATCTTTATCTAGGGTTTGATAAATAAAATCCAAATAATTTGACTTGCTCGGAGATTTATCAAATATAATGGAGACTTGCTCTGTGGTTGATGAATGTAAAAAAAGATGCGCAAATTTCAATTCATATTTTTTTGCTATTGACAATGGCAAGTTAACCCTTGAATTTATAACGTGAGCATATGTTTTAAGTTCGCGATGTTTTGACTCAAATCTGAAACACCAATATTGTCTCGGTGGTCCAGAATTTTTTATAATCATAGGGTAGTGGAGTAAAAAGTGGTGCTTTGGTTTCAAAGTGTCCTTAAACAATGACACGTAACTAGAAAGGTTCTTTTGAATTAAAACCCGCAATAAGGCAATTCTTTCATCAGAAATACTGTGGGCTAGCAAAATGTCAACAATCTGTAAAAAATCTAATAGAAAATCCCAAACTGGGTCTTGATGAGGTACGAATTCACCGATTATAAATGTAAAATAATGCAAAAAGGTCATCATTTCGCTAGCCGACATTTTAAGACGTTGGTTTTGTAAGTGAACAGCATTAATTGGTTGTGAAATATTACCGACATCGTAGCGACCGTAGTTTATAAGCTGTTTTCTTTGATTTAGTTGCTCCAAATTAAAAATTTTGAGTTTATTTATGTAGTAATTAATAATATGACAAAGATTGTAATGGCAAATTCCTTCAAACAAATCGTGCATGATATCCACAGCAAAATTTGTTGTTACATGGAAGGATGGTATATTATTGAAAATAGATTTTTGTTGTACGCCGTATTCCAAGTTTTCAATAGAGGATTTAAAATTTAAGTCATATTGCTCAGGTTTTCGCATTAATGCCGGGTCCTCTTTACACGCAACTTGGCACTGTTTTTTGTGCATTTTACAAAACCTGCAATAATAGTTACTTGAAAAAGATTTAGCAAAATCAAGGAGGCTATTTAAGCCTAAATTATCTCCCAGGACTAAACCTAACATAAAATACACCTTTATATCTTTCCCTGACAAATTGATAGTAATGCCGTCTCTTTCTAGGATAATGATTTCATCTACAAGAGTTTTTAAACATTCGTTATTACCAAAAGACTTTACATGCGCACTTTCAATTAGACCGGCTAAAAAAATGTTTTCCAGCTTAGAATTGTTAAAAAAAATTGGAAATGAATAGTATAAGGCTGTTATAGGAGAGCAATGACTTCCTAAGGGATTGTTAACTTCAAAATCATCGGCGTATAAAAAATACGGAATAGCTACCGCATCGTTTGAAACATGCTTTACTTTTTCGGGCCAAAGCTTTCCCTGTATGAAACTAGTAATTGTATTATCGTTGCTACATTTAATGTTACTTATGCAATCCAAGGTTTTTTGCAAATTATTATGTTCAGAAAATATTTTTTTCATTTGGAACGTTAGTGGCATTTTTATTCCACAAACCTTTTTTTCAGCGTACACGGCTTCTCCTTGCCTAAATGTTGGTATTACACGATTATCGATGGTGTACTGCAGTACATCACCGGCTAAATTATTTTTATATAACCACATATTCAACTTGTAATCGGTATTACAAAACTGAAAAGGATTTTTTAAACGCTCCAACAGCTCATGCAAATCGAAATCATACTTAGGATAATGGGTAATTTTCTTGCTTAAAATTGCATTAATTAAGTCTATAATGGGCTTTAAAAGGCATTCGGTAACCATTTCTTGAATAAAAAACACATCCTTTTTAGCAAAATTATTTTTGTTGTGTAAGCTTAGAGTGAAATTTGCGGAAAATTTGGTAATGGATGTCAAGTACTGTTCAAGATTTTGATGTTCGTTTAAGTCCTCGATGCTGGTATTGCTCTCGGTATTGCTACAAGAAATACTTTCATTGTCAAGCGCCTGACTGATAACAGCATTTGTTTGTTTTTCGAAATGGGGTATACTACGCTTGTGGTCTGGAGTGTCCACCACTGTTGCAATACCATGTTTAATGTGGATGTGTCTTTTAAAACTACTTAAATTTGTGAAGGATTGCGAGCAAAGTCCTTCTAAACAAGTATAATTGCTATTTGTTTTAAAACCATGCTGTAACTTAAAATGTCTTATCAATATATACAAGGTATCAAAAGATTTTTTACACGAAAAACAAATCATACTTTTGTCACGTTAATATTCCTAATTCTGCAAAACCGCTGTACAACAGTTACAACTTCCTCAAAAAGTATACGGTCTCTTAAACTTATATTCGGAGTTTTCTTGCAAAACTGCTTAATGTGATTTCGGTTAAATAAAAGTAATGTCTCTAAATCAATTTTTTGATCTGGAAAAAGATAATAAAGGGATTCCTTATAGGTACTCACAATTATACAGATTTTATGACTCACCTATGCATTTCTTCAAAAGCAATTCTACTTTGCGAATATTGTATTGAATAAACATTAACTTGAGGAAATCCACAAATTTTAGTTTATTTTTCAACGCACTTTCACTTTTAATCATTATTTTTCCACAGAACGCGAATGTAAAGACTTATTGCGTACATCCTTATAAATGAACTGACACTAAAGGCAAAAATGCAACGTAGCTAATGATAATGAACACATTTTTAGATGGGTGTAGCTGTATAGAGATTTGCGTTTCATTAACAAATGTTTTTATTATCCTAACGAAACTTATCGCAACGTAACAAAAACTTTTGTTAACTGTTATATTACTGCTATACTAGAAACAAAATTCATTATTAATCCTACTGTGACTGGTGTAACGTTGATAAAAAATACAGTTCTGTTAACAAAATGGGCTTGTTATTGTAAAAGGGCTTCTTGTTGCCGATACAGCACGTTAGTAATCGCAATGATTTTGTTCGTTAGCATAATAATTCAATCAACTTATATTTATAAAAGCCTGATGTTTAAATTTATAAAACCGCTTTACCTCCAATGAGTTTGATTTATTGAATAAACAATGCAATTATTTCAAACACAAAAATTGCCATAAACCTTAAAGTAATTTACTATCACCTACTAATAAAAACGCTTTTGTTAACATTGCATACGAATTTTTCTGAGTG
>NW_022170403.1:5434212-5554034 GCF_008802855.1 Photinus pyralis
CGCCCCCAAGAAAACTCGCCCCCAAGACATTGGCCCCGGACTATCCGCCTCCGTAAGATTCGCCCAGAAAGATTCGCCCCGGAAAATTCGCCCCCGGCAAGTTCTTCCCCGACAAATTTGCTCCTGGAAGATTCGCCCCCGGCGATTCCGCTCCCGTAGGATTCGCCCCATAAGATTTATTAATCCTCGGAGGTAACAGAGCCAGCAGTTCATAAAATGAATTTTGTTTAATTTTAATTTTTTTTGTAATAACTGTGTTGATTTTGAGTTTGTTATAAACTCGTGTGAAAAAATAGTTTTGAGTATTGAAGATCGGTTTCATGTGGTGCTGGTAAGTTTTGTATTATTTTTTAATTAGGTAGTTAGATTTACTTAAAAAAAAGAATTTTGTGCACGATTTTCTAAGATTTTAAATATTACAATCCTAATAGACGAAGAGTTCATTTTATTGTAAATCAAACACAATATTTCACCTTTCGTAATACAAAAATCTGAAAATCAAACTGACAACAGCAAAAAAGGAACTCTTATGGCATCAGTAATAAAAACGTGTCTGTATTGTCATTTGTATACATAATAGTAGGACACAAAGTATATACTTACTAAATTCATTGTCTTTTTAAGATCTAAATTTTTGGTAAATGGTCAACGTTCAACATTTTTTGATCTCAAGTGGATACTTTGGACATTTTAAAACTCTTATGGTATTTGCACATTTTTTACAAAAATTCTCAAATTTAAGGCTGATCCGACGGGCTGAATTTGGAACAAGTACAAGAGTACCGTAGCAGACTAATTGCTACTTAACTAATAAATATATAAGCAAACTTTTTTTTTATATTTTAAAGAAATGGGATGTTTCGAGTTAGATTTTTTTAGATTATATTAATTATGATTTGATATTTCAGCAAACTTCATCAATGTTGGTGTTTTTCAACACAAATTTACATCAAATCTGGACCAATTTTCAAATGTAAGTCTAAAGAAAGAACCATCCTCTGTTTATACATTGATGCCAAAAACATTTCAATACATCCATAAATGGCTGAGTAATTAGACTCCTTTGTAAACGCAATTTGTTGTAAAATGTATTGTAAACATACGGTTGACGTTGTATTGTAAACATACGGTTGACGTTGAACCGTTGTATCAGCCTTTAACGGGTGAGAGACGATTGAATATGAACAATTTCGAGTTGTCAGTTTTGCCGTATTGAGTTCCAAATATCGTAATTTTTGCAAATATTTATTTAATTAATTTAAACCAACCTATTACTTCCGAGGGTTAATAAATGTTATGGGGCGAATGCTACGGGGGCGAATTTGTCGGGGCGAATATTCCGGGGGCGAATTTGTTGGGGGCGAATTTACTTGGGGCGAATATTCCGGGGGCGAATTTACTTGGGGGCGAATATTCCGGGGGCGAATTTACTTGGGGGCGAATATTCCGGGGGCGAATTTTCGAAGGCGAATTTACCGGGGCGAGTCTTCCGGGGCGAATTTACCGCACACCGAATCAACACGTATGACGTGACGTACGACGCATTGCACTTGTGGATGATAATTCATAATTGGGCACCAAAGAACGCCGGACCGCTCATAATAAGGTGACCGTGGTTTACGTCTATTGATAAAACTGGAAAATGGAAGAGAAAAGGCCAACCTGATGGGAAGAGGTATCTCGATATGGTTTTAGTTTTAATGGCGTATACCTCCATTTAAATACACAACAAGGAATCTGTTTTCTTAATTCCGTTCAGAATTTGTTAAATTGCTGTTTTTCCTTTTGCGAAATCATATTGAATTTAATCGATTCCGTAGCTACGTTCCTTCTGCGCCAAACTTCGATTAACCAAACAAAGATAGCCACTGTGTTTTTTTTGTAATCTTTCATTTTTTGATTTGAAAGCATCCAGGTCAAGATATTTTGTTTACATTCTGAGAATTCAACATTTGAGCAATCTAAGATAATGGTAGCCTGTCGTAACAGTCTCTAGGTATACGATATAACGGGCGATCAAAAATGAGTTGCTGTCGAGTCGCCTTTGGAAATTCATTTCCCATGTAAACAAAAATTTCAAAGGTGACTCGAAAGCAACTCATTTTTGATCGCATAGTAGTAAACAAATAGTAAATAACACATTTACAAAGTATCGGATAAGTATGTTTTTATTATTATTTAAGTAACCCAGTAACTGAAAAAAATGAACGTAGTTCAATAAACTGCAAGATAGATTCCTTTCAGACGAAACGTAAGCGAAGACGAATGTCTGCTGTATTGTGTGTTGCATGTTCCACCGAAAACTAATTTCACATTCGTTATTGTTGTCAAGAGCTCAAGACACCAAATTTTGTCGAGATGAAAATTTGTTTTCACTTTTCACACTCCTTTTGCAGGGGTGCACCATGTTAGAGCAGGATTTGTGGCAACGGATTTGCAAAATCAGAAAGGGCGCAGCAAAAAAAGGCATAGATAGCCGTTAGTTTTTTGGAAAAAAATAAAATAAAATTCTGTGTTTATATCTTTGGACGCACGGATATAACGCGAATATAACGGAATTTTCAAAATTACAATTTTTATGATTCTCAAAAGGTGCCAACCAAGGATAACATAAATTACTTATTTAAAAACTTAACGAAAAGTTACGTAATTAATTAAATTTATTATTTACATGTACCTATGAAAATATCGTAAATTTATACAGCTGCGCTTGTATATCTAATTCCTGGTAGGTATTTTGGATAATTTACCTTTTACAATTTAATCGTTTAAATAAATTAAATTAATAAACGAGAAAATAAGAAATGTACTTATTTGTACAAAACTACGGCATATAAACCATCCGGAAAGTCCCAAAAAAAGAGGCGTAATGTTTACTTGCGCGTCCTTGAGGATGCCCCAAATATCGCTTTAAGCAGATGATTTGCTAGGAGAGAGATTAAGGATTTTGGTAATCGGCGTAACGCGCAGTGTTGTGAAGACCACAAGACAAACAAGTGCAATGTACATTTTATACAATAAGTTCCCAATCGCGTGTGTTATCGCAACTCTCGTCTGTTTATCAACTGTTGAATGTCGAACAAAATGTAAGTCCGCCTTTTTCTTTTTTTCTCGATACGAAAGTTATTAAATACATTTTAAAACTAATAATTAAGTTACGCACTTTCTTCAGAGGGCTACTAAGGGCCTATAGCAATACTATACTGTAGTTAATTCGGCAGGCAAAATAGCTCATAAACTTATTCAGAAATGTCAACACTTTCACGCACTAAAATCCACATGTTTAAATGATCTTAGCTGTCGTAACATTTCGATTACCTACTGAATTTTTTATACTATTCCGGTACCTATTCCAAAGGGTGATGGTGATCTATTTCTTTAACGGCCAGGAGGGGAAATCCGACCTAAAAGGTAAACCCCGCCAGACTACCTACTTAATTACGACCAGTAGTCAGACTGAATTTTCGAGGTAATCAACTTTGCCTAAGTACGCAAGTAACACCGTCAGGTAATAAGAATAACATTTTATTTAGTCAAGGCCCCCGGACGAAGACTTCACTCATAAGGACATATTTTTTGTACAAGTGCAATTAAAGTATTTCCAAAGAATACTTACTAATAATAATTACTCTTTGGTATTGCTTAATTAAGTATTTAATATCGTCAGTGTATTAATTAATTTGTAATGCAAATCATTTTGTCAATCTATTGCTAAACAACACATTGAATACGCTAGAAATCGTTTACAAACTATTTACAAAGAAGGCATTTCGATAATATCAAGCATTTTTCGAAAAGAAGATAACCTTTCGCGGAGTTATTCGGCGAAAATGATTTGCGTGTGTTCATTGAGTAATTAAATCACTCAACGGTGTGTTTTTAAATCTGTGGTTTTACTGTTGTCCTAGCAGTTTGCTAATTCTGGGGGCGTGTGCGACACCTATCTATGCTGGGCCACCTTTGTTCCGTAATACCATTACATTAATATCGTTTCCTAGTTCATTGCGAAATGTGTGACCACTTCCCTAATGAAATTGCCGCAGTAATTTGGCATTCAAACGATGTGCTGAACCTGAAAATTAATCATTTCTAATCAGAGACAGTAACCAATACAGGGTGTCCAACGATGAGTTGAGTATACCTATTGTTATGTGCGGAACTGATGCGAATAAATGAAGGGCTAATTTAGCTAAAATATTTTCGATCGAGGCGGGAATCTCGGTAGATATCCAGTATATTCTCGAGTGTATATGTTACGGATAAAGTGTTTATTTGGATAGTTTATAGAGTAGTTGGATAGTATTTGAACCCCAAACATTAATAGCACAAGTAAAGACAAGTCGCTATGTATGAGGGCAAAATAGGCTGTTATACCTGTCGAATAATGAACAAATCAAATCAAATCATTTATTGTCAGAAGTACCAAATGTGGCTTTGACATGTCAATAATGTACTCGTACAATGTAAATAACGTAAATGTAGAAAAGCAAAATTCAAGATATAAACTACAAATTTTCAATAAATATAAATAGCCTAAAAACATATGCGAACTATGGACGTACACTACACATTAACATTTTGATTTAGATAAAGTAATAATGATAATTTAGCTTACGCTTACACTTATCATATATGTGACACAAGGGTGTAATAAAAAACAAACGACATATGATGGGACGAATATACAAAACTGATAAGCATCAAGGCACGAGTAAGTGTATATAAAATGAAATCTAAAAATAAAATAAATTGACAGATTTCATATAAGACTACTAAGATATATTTTCACAGTTGAATTCTTCAATAGCGTAATATGCTTTTTTTAATAGTATTTCTTTTAATTTCTTTTTTATTAGTTGTAGTCTAGTCAACTCTTTTATTTGCGTTGGAAGATGATTGAAGAGTTTTTGGGAGACGTACACTAGTCCATTTTGCGTCTGGCTAAACTGCAATAGTTTGGCCTAAAGCAGGCCTTCCACGCGCAAAGTTTGCATCGTTCTTGGTGCGGAGCGAAGAGTTTTGCCAATCCTAAATTCTTGGCGTGGAGCGATGCTGGGCGCGCGCGTGGATGTTGTCGCTCCTGGAGTTAAGACATAAGTGAGATAGAAGTGGTGTTTCAACATTCTGGTCCAAGTTCGAAGACATGGCGTTAATTCAAAGTTCGATTAAATGAATGCACGTGGAAGGCCTGCTTTATGTTGTTCGGGAACTTGTGAAATGATGATGTATATCACTTTGCAATTTAAATTGATGAAGATTATCTTTCGTGTACATAATACTATCTAACAAATATTGTGATGGTAAGGTTAATATTTTTAGATGAATAAAAGTCTTTCTGCAATCATCCCTATATCCAAGGTCATTTATTATTCGTACTGCACGTCGTTGCAGACCAAAAACTCTTCGCGCTGCAGGACAATTTCCCCAGACTAAGATACCATAGCTTAATATACAAAAAAATTTTTTTACAAATAAAATCGACATGTACTCCAAAGTATAAGACAGGATCAATATGTACACCTAAACATTTTACAGAAGCATTGTTGTGAAATGCATGATGTCTTAGAGTTAGCATCAGGTTTTCCGATTTGGTTTCATTAAGTTTTAATATTGGTTTGGTATAAACCATTCTAACGCCAGAGTCGTCCGTAAATAAAATACAATCCGCATACTAGTTTATGTAATTAGGGAAGTCATTAAAATAAATCAAAAACAAAAGTGGTCTGAGAATGGACCCCTGGGGAACTCCCCTAATTACAGATAGTTGGCTTGACTGACAATACTCCATTGTGGAAGACGTGCTGAAATCTATTAGTTTATGTTGGTGATTAAGTGGGCACGTGCCTCTGTGCCTTTGGGACCAGCCGCCAATGGTCGGAAGACCAACTTATTACATTTGTCGTAAACATTCTCAGCAACTTCAATTTTTTCCAAATTGTTTCCACAAATCATACTCTGTGTTTCAGAACCTTCGATCCCTATTTACAAAAATAAACGACATTATGCATGCGCAACCCAACTTATATGTATTTGCGCAATCCCAATTTTTTAAATTTGTTAAGAGATTTGAACGAAATTTTGTAATTAGGCAGTTAGGCACCTCAAAAGTAAAACCATTGAACTATATACTCTGTAACGAGTATATAGTTCAATGAGTAAAACTAATGCCGAATCAAAAAAATTTGTTTTACAAGCTATGCTGATCTGGTGGGACAGAATTAACCCGTTTTTGTTAGGTAATTTCTTTTAATTCATGTTACTTAAATGTAGACTTATCTTTATATGTCATACGCCTAAACCGAATGGTTTTGATTATTATTTCTGAACAATCGTGCAAGAAAAAAGCGAGGAAAAAAGTTATGGTAAAAAACCTGTTTTTCCTGTACCATAATTTTACACTTTTGCCATTTATTAACGATCCCCGAGATCGTTTATAATGTTGTATTGATGTCTATCTGTCTGTCTGTCGGTTGTGCTTTGCCCACTTTTGTATTTGCGCAATCCAATTTTCCTTTGTTAAGATATATCGAATCGAAAAATTTGTTTGGACATGCGCAATCCGTTTTTCTTTATTTGCGAAGATACTTAAATGAAATATGGAGGCACCTCGAATAAAGGTAACACTAATGCCGAATCAAATAAATTTGTTTTGCGCATACGCCATTCGATCCGAGTGATCCGACTAAAAACACGCAAATCATTGTTGCGCATGCCCAGACCCACATTCATTATTTGTGAACCAATTCTTCGAAATTTTAATGGAAATTGCACGTTACAAATGGGAAATGAATGCAAGTGGAAATGCGCTTTTTGTAAATCGTTTACGATTACTTTTTTAACTTGTTCTTGAATTAGACGAGGACCAGGCAGACAGATGGAATTTTTTTCGCACAGTTCTCTCTCGATGATAAAATTTACTCATTTTTAGCGCATTTTCCAACGAAGTTGGGTGCGCTATTGCAACCACTTTCTCTGTCCGTCCGTCTGTCCGAGGCCTTAACTACTCCTACAGTTTTCAAGATATTTAGTTCGTTCTTTTTGCATTCGGTAGCGTATCGCTCTGGCACCTGAGTCAAGGAAAATCTTGACGATTGAACTGCGCATGCGCAGGCTGCGCAATGTTAACTTTTTTATTTATTAATATATTTTGTTGAAATTTTAATCACCGATATTTGTAGTAAAGGCAAATAGGTATATCGCATATAGTAAAAATCAGATGCGCGCATCTGCGCAATGCCAACTTTCTTATTTATGGAGATATTCCTTTGAAATTTTAACCAAAGATGCTTATAGTAAAATCAAATATTGCATATTGTAAATATCAGATAAATAAGCGCATGCGCAGGACGCGCAATATCAACTGCGCAGTAAGTGTCAACTTCCTTATTTATGAAGATATTTCTTTAAAATTTTAACCATATAGGCCTCTAGTAATGAAAAACAGCGCACATAGGTATGACCTTTGGGGAAGTATTGATCAATTTATGGAAAATGCGCTGAAGTTACTCGCCTTAGGGCGAAAACTTTTTTAATTGTTATGATCACGCTCGTTTTAATCAAGTCAAGCCAAACCGTAAATTTGTACAGTAATAGGGTACATTAATAGGTATCCGATATGTTCATCATCACAAATTTTTGCCGGTGTAAGTGAATTCAATGTTTATGAATCCCACGTCCCTATATTCTTACCTCACTCAGGATAACACACGTCATGTCACAATTATTAGAAACTGGATTTTTGGATAATTACAAATTAGGTACATGCCGGTAAATTTACACGTGGCACTTGAAGAGAATGCATCATTGTACCCAGATGTACGAGCTATGAGTTACACGCCGTTTCTGTTTCTAATCTAAGGTCATCTTCACGGCAAAATCGTAAGGTTGTAGGTACTATTATTAGGTGCCTACCCTATTAATCAAGAAATCTATTGTGCAAACTGACAAATGTTTTGTTATCTAATTCAGAGAGGGTGAGGGTAAAAATGGGCCTCGAAATGCATGTTTGCGTGTAGATATTTCGGTTAACTTGTTTATGTTTGAATTGAAAAATGAAATTTTCCATGAATAAAAATCATTATTTGTATTTATAACTTAATTGGCAATTAAAGAAACATTATATAATAGGTTATACCTAGGTAATCTTCGGAGCTCCTATTCCATATTCAAAGATATCACCATGGTCACAATGGATAAAAACGAATAGATATAAAGAGTTACTAGAATAGTTTGGGTTAAAAAAACCAAACGGTCGACTGCTGGCAGGTAAATAGAAAAATTCTCACCGGTATTTACCATATGATGATTCTTTTTGCAAATCGGGGAAGTCCAATCACCTTCGCACGTAGGTAATTGGCAGCGTCTTTTCCATTTTTTTGCGACAATGTGTGCGAATGTCAATATCTTTAAAGTGTTACCAGGTTAATAAATTGTGAATATTACTTTTCAAGGATACGTCATACTTAAAATTTTTAAATATTAATCATTTAGGCGCACACTGTTTTATTTTCTCTGTAAAGAATGTAAAGATGTTTCATTATCTATTAATCAAATGCTAATTTTCAAACTTGTCATGTATTTTTAGCGTAGCGACCAGTTGAATTGATTTAAATGATGACCTGAGAAACTATTGGTGAATTAATATGTGAGGTATTCGAAATGGTTATTTTAGAAGAAAGATTTTCATTTTTTATCCCTTCCGCTTACACTAGAAATACATAATCCCCAACTTCGTTATTTTTATTTTGAATGAATAGATTTATTGTTGAATTATTAAATGTCTTGACATGATAGTACATATAAATACAAACAGCAGAAGCACTCCAAGCGCTTATGTTGAAAGAGCATAGGTACCTATATTTTATACATTGGGTTTCCACTGCTGGTTCACAATAACCCCCCATTAATGGGTCTGAAAAGGACTTCTAAAACTTAAAAATAGGATGAGGACTTGAGGGATATCTTTTTTTTATTGTTCATTTTCAAATAATATTTTATTATTTTCAAGAATGCCACGCACAGTGTCTGGTACATCATTTTTTTCCCAAATTTTCACCAAAAGTGTGCCAATCATTCTATTCTGTTGATATGTTTGCTGGTTTCCTTCAAGTTGATTCAACTAAAGAGAGAGCAATGACAGCAAATGTACCTAACTGGGTAGGTACTTACTAATACGCCAACGAACATGCAGCAACTACATACCTATTTAAAATCAACTTCAGGACACTAACAAAGAAACATTAGGTCCAGTTGCTCACAAAAAATAATACGATATTAACACGGGACAATTTTTGATACGAGTTGTAGGTTATAAATCTCCTACTGTCACCCCAAAAAGTATATATAGGCTCAGATTTAGGACTTGTTCAGCGTTGAATGCGTTTGGATCATATGAAAGATCGCTTAATTCTATTCCAAAAATCCGATACAACCGAATACCGAACGATCCTCGAGATCTTCACACACACACGTCATTTTTACAATGTACCTTTACGAGGTTGATTCTATTCCACCAAATCAGCATAGCTTGTAAAACAAATTTTTTGAATCTGCATTTGTTTTATTTGCGGTGCCTACATAGATAATTTCATTTAAATATTAAAAAAAATAAAAGATTTGAAATAGCGCCTGCGCAAAACAAATTTTTTGATTCAGCATTAGTTTTACTTTTCTTCGAGGTACCTATACATACAAAATTTCATATAAATATCTTAACAAATAAAAACAAATTAAAAAAAGTAATCGTAAACGATTTACAAAAAGCTCATTTTCACTTGCATTTATTTCCCATTTGTATAAGATGCAAATTCTGTTAATATCGTAAAAATCCGGCTACAAATAAGAAAGATAGCGTTGCATATGGGCATTCCATTTTTGACGTGCTACTTCAGTTTCAGTTTATAAGAATCATCCTACCCTACAATTTTAGAAGAATTAGTTTACAAATAACGAATGTGGGTCTGGACATGCGCAATAATTGTTTTGCGTATTTTTAGTCGGAACGGATTGCGCATGCGCAAAACAAATTTATTTGATTTGGCATTAGTTTTACCTCCATTCGAGGTGCCTACATATAAAATTTCATTTAAATATCTTAACACAACAAAATTGGATTACGCCTGCGCAAAAGAAATATTTTGATTTGGCATTACTTTTACTCGAAGTGCCTAGATACAAAATTTCATTTAAATATTCTAACAAATTAAAAAAATTAGATTCCGCGTTAATTACCTACATTACAATACAACTACTAATGCAAGTTATGCCTTAGAGGTACCTATATTTTGTCATTGAAACTCGTATAGAGATTGTTTCGCTTATTTAGAAGATCATTTCGTGAATTTAATGGTTTTTCCTTCGAATCAGTTTTACCAGATCAACCTTTTTGGTGGTACTATTAAGGGTGTGTTAACTATGAAAGATTTCAAGAACCCAATCGAAACGTATGTTGGGTCTAGCGCGGCTCACAGTCATTTTCCCTCGAATATGTCTCGCGGTGAATTGCCTGCAGCTATGAATACTACAGATAATAAAAAATTATCGATAATGTCAGTATCCGATAATATCGATAATCGATATTATATCAATATTTTTTTATTATCGATAATCGATAGTGAATTTCTATCATCGCGCAGCCGTAGTCACCACAATACTATAAAAAACATGGGATAACTATTGCATGACTAAAAATGGGCAAAGCGTAACTGATGTTTTATGTGCTGATTAAAATTCTGTTTAAAAATTTAGTGAAAATTAGAGTTCGTTATTATTGAACGAAATTTAAAAAAAAAATAGATATAAAAACCTGATACAACTGAATACCGAACGACGCTCGAGATCTTCCCGCATCCATCATTTTTACAACACAGCTTAAGGGGTTGATTCTGTCCCACCAGATTACCATAACATTTAAAACACATTTTTTGAATAGGTATGAGTGTTACTTTTTTTCGAGGTGCCTCAATACATTTCATTTACATAATCTAAAATTGGATTGCGCATCATTTTTGATACGGTATTAGCATTGTTTAAAGTGTTCCTTTTATTCAAGGTGCCTACATACAAAATTTCATTTAAATATCTTAACAAACAGAAAAATTGAATTGCGCCAACACAAAAGTTGGAATGCGCATGCGCAATATTTTTTGCATCTGCATAGTTTCTTGGGGTTTAAGGAATATTTTCTGACACAGAAAACCGAGCATTCATATGTTCTTTGTAACAAGAATTATAAAAGATTCCCCTTTTTGGAGGTTCAGGCAGTTTTTGGGCTATAACTTTTTGTCCCGTCAGTCTATACGTAACTGAAAAACAATAAGCGACCTTTCTTATATTCTTAAAAACATGTGTACTAATTTTCAAAGCGATCGGACGTTTCTAAACAAAGTTATCGGCACACGAACGGACAGACAGCAATACAAAATTATAAACGTTCTCGAGGATCGTTAATAAAGAAATGTCACAATCAAACACTAAACAGACAGACAGCAGTACAAAACAACCTGATATACTTGCACTCTTATATAGACTATTTGATTTGAGTTCATATAGTAGACTATATGATCAATTAAACTATGTGATGGCGGCAATGAATTATTTATTCTCCAATCTCAAATGAATGCGTCTCATTGGATTCTGTTGAGGGTTGATATTCCGAAAGCGAATTCACCAGGGGGGCCTTTCATGAAGGGAGGACGGGGAAGGGGCGAGTTTTTTTACAAGCATAAAGGTCCCACTTCCATTAGCGCGTAAGAAAAAGTAACCTATTCAACCTTATAGATCTTTGCTGCACAACAGTGAACTCAGAACCAAAAGTTTAGACTTACAAAGGCCTAATGATATCGGGACAAAGAGTGCCATGTACCTACAAAATCATATAATTCGAGACTATACAGAAATATATTTAAGAATATGTACTTACCTACTCACCTATCTTGTAGCATTGGAGTACACTTTTAATATCTTTCAGATCAAGTATGTGTCGTGGATGGGCGTGGAAGTTTTCGCAAAGCTGCCAAATTTTGTCCCGTTTTGGATGGCCCGGATAGCAAAGTGGAATGTGTTATAGGATTAGACAGGTACCTACCTACTGTTGTAGTTTCCTCACATTTCCAGTATTATCCATCTTGCTTTTCAGGCTGGACTGTTTAAGACGGATATCAAAAGGAAAGGCTGATTTCTCAGTATTTAGCGCCGAAGATCTAGTAACCGCGAGTAATCTACAAGTTGAAGTTCTTGTCACAAATGAGATGAGATACACAAATGGTTAGTGAAGTGTGCATGTGTGTTAATTAACTCTTACATTTTTATACATTTACAGATGAGTTTGAGTATGAAGTTGTTGCTGTCGTTGATGATGAGGCGCGCATACAAACCCGATATGATCTGCGCGATAAACGATTATGTCATCCTGGATATGGATACGAAGCTGATTGGACTCAGATCCTTGCTAATGTAAGTAATGAAATGAGAAGTCAACATTTCATTTCATACGTTTAAGTATTTGGAAGTATCAACCGTGCCTCAGTCTTGCAACCCACTATTAAGTTTAACTGAAAACAGAATAAGTTCATCTTCAAAATACTTCAAATCCGCATGTAAGGCTGGTCCATGGGTAAATGACCGTGCGTTAGATTCACAACTAAGTAAGTTCATTAATTAAACAAACACAGAACTTAACTGTTATTGCAGAACGCAAATACCCAAACCTCTGCGGATTATGTAATTCTCCAGGCGTGTGCTCTACGGATGATAAATATTGGGGTCGTAGTGGCCCATTACTATGTCTGACTGATGGTGTGGGAGATATTACATGGGCACGATTGGATGATGTTCGCAGTCATTTTGGATTAACACCAGGATCATCTCTAGCTAGTACTGAAGGGTACAGTTACCTATGCGAGGATGGAACTACGATACCGTTAAATTCAACAACAAAGCCGTGCGTTTGGGTAGTTAAACCTTGGCCGGTAGTTGCTAGTAAGAGGTAAATGATGGTCTAAGTATATGTATATGGGATTATAATTAATCACTGTCTTAGGACTAGCGCACAGGAGATTCAAGAGTTCATCTCGTCACTTTCCCATTCAGATAACAATTCATGGCAGTCTGCTCTACTGAACTTGATAGAAACATATCATTTAACAATAAAAGCCGTACAGCCTATAGAAGCTATAGAAAGTTACTTGTCACGAGCACAGGGCTTTTTGAGCGCCAACAGCTTTCCTGGTTGTCATCCCCCTCGCACGATACGAATATGTACAACAACCAATTTGGAAAATGCAAAATGTTCGTGGTTACGGGAAGTATCCAATGTATATGGAATTGAGCCCGATGTCGATTGCTTAAAAGCAGACAATAAAACCCACTGTATGCAAGGTGTTGCCGACAACTTGGCCGACGTTGTTGCAGTCTCTGCGGACATGGTGAACGAAGCCAAAATGTAATAATATATTGATTGTGCGTATATCGTTCTAATTTTACCATTTTTAGGTCTTACAAACTAAAAACCTTATTTTATGAAACTGTAGCAAATGAGGAAGAAAAATACGTAACAGTTGCTGTAGTCAGAGCTAATTCTGGTATAACGTCTTTTGAAGGTCTACGCGGCAAGAGAGCGTGCTTTCCAAAATACGATGGTGTAGCATGGAATTCTGTAGTACACGCTCTAAATTCTAAACAACTTTTAACAACGTGCCCATTTAATCAGGGAATGTCCGAATTCTTTTCAGACAGTTGTGTACCCAATTTTCCAACAAATGGATCACCCAATCTGCAAGTGTTGTGTAAGCCGGGCATATACGATGAGGAGTATGGAGCTATGAGATGTTTGACACATGAAAACGGGGACGTTGCATTTGTTTCAAAACAGGCATATTCAACGTTTTTCCAAGGTACGAGAATTGTTTTTGAAATAAATGATTTTTTATTAGGGTCCAAAAATTCATTCTAACGGCTCAATAAGGCGTATAATTAGCGCTTAATCTTAGGGTAAGGAAAAATTCATGTATGTAACAGTCTGCGCCTACGCGAAGTTGCCAGTGCTAATGCGAGTGATAATGCTTTTTGAGACACATAGCATATTTCGTATTAGGGCACAAAATTTTAGTCCAACAGCGCTAAAAGGTTCATAATTAGCGCTTAATTAATTTATTTCATCACAGGTTACCCCAATGACAATGTTCATGTATTCAACTTTTCAAAAATTATTTCACAACGTAAAGGAACTTCCAAAGTTTTGTTTGAGCCGTAAAAAGTATACAGGGTGATTTATTTGCTTTGCACTGCATTAGGGTCTTTGAATTCTTTACAATTACAATATCGTAAATGAACAAAACAAATGTGCCTGTACGGAGGAGAAATTGGATCATGATATTTTTGTTTAAATACCTACCAGGGTACCACCTATGAATGAAAAACCAAACAGCACTTTTCTATCGAATACTTGATTATTCGAAAGATACAAAAAATGCAAGCAACATCAATTACGACTCAAGATGTATTTTCCCAACATTGGCCTTTACCTCGACCTCTACACTATGATGTGTCCCCCCTCCCCTATCATGTTTATGATTTTATTATTAATAGGTATCTACTAAGGGTTGAGAAATAAGATTTTGTATCTTTTACTGACAAAAAATCCAAAATGTATTTTAAAAACAAGGTTGTAGTGCTTCATTATAAAGGTTTAACGGAATTTAATTTAGAGAGTTTTGTCACCAAAATAATAGGTAGCTGCCATATATACAAAGATCAAAACAGACCGGTCTATATGTATGGAATTCACATTATTATTATACGGATGGGGAAAAAGACTTGAAAAATGTCGAATTTTATTCTTCTTTCGACAATTTATTCTATGACAATATTACATAGCTCTGAGTTATAAGCACCATCTCGAAAATTTAAAACTAAGAAAGGGGCGTGGCACCTTTTTGGAAAGAAATTTTATTCTTTGTTTAACAATATACCGTTTTTTTTACATTTGGTGCCATCATAACATCATAAAATTTTGATAATGCCTTCTTGAAAACTGTACATAGAAAGAAGCCATTTTAGGAATTTATTTAATATTTATTTACAATTAAATTAAATGTTGTAATAACTGTTGAGAAGCAACTGGGCAACTCAAAACGTAAAATCAAAACTCCCACCAAAACCTATTAAAACTCATGGCACATAATCGTCAAGTAAAAAACCTGATTCACTAATCCTATCACTATAGGATCGGTCAACATAAATAAAACGCAAGAAATTGAGAAGGCGAAATTAAAAAAATAGAAACGTTCTATAACATAACAAAAACAATCAAATCCAAATTCAATTCATGGTTGCAGTCTCTAAATCACACGAGAATAGCTCTAGGGACCCATAACATAACAGCATTCCGATAACATAAATATTCAAGAGTCTTGAAAAATAACCACATTTGGCATTTATGCACAATAGAAGATCATGGAAAAATAACATTGTTTTTTATATTGTCATAATAAACTTTCAAATAAGGGTAATAGGATAATAAAATATTAGCATCAATTGTAAGGTTTAATCTATGGACCTCAAACAAAGCCATTGTGAGGCTTTCTTTCCTCTAACATTTTTGAACAAAGGGGCCAGATCTCAGAAAAATCATTCAAGAAACTCACTAAATCGCGTCCTACCGAATCTGGAGGAATAATTCTTATTCACATGCCCAGTCAGTTCTCAAATTGCATTAGTGGCAACCATACCCATCAGGAGGCCTGAGGTTTAGCCATTATGCTATTTTTCAACAAAGGCATCTTCAATTACTAATTTATAAAAGATTTTGGCAATACAAAGGCAAATGCAATAGAGACAGAAACTCCGAGACCCATCGTACAATAAGTCGACAACATCGTAAATTAATTTTAAAATCCCTTTCTTGCGAATTGTTAAAATATAAAATGCATGTAGCAGTTCCATAGCAAAAGCTACTTACAGGAAATCTAGAACCCAAACGGTATCAACACCTTGTATATTAATCTTAAATGAAAACCACTCACGCCTGTGTAAAAGTTTCCTGTAAAAATTTACACGCTACCCTAAATTATGTAAACACCCTGTAGATGGGCTAATTGATCCTTAACTTTCACCAAACAAATAATAAAAACTAATCCGGATGTCCCAACAGAATAATATCATTCCTCCCAGTGTCTATAAACGAAATTGAAGCGACATTCACAATTAAACTTCTAGGTACATGAGAAAACTACGTACGCGCTATCTACAGCAAACAAAAACTACCCTGGCCACATTTATCTATATTTGCGAATCAAAACACATACCACCAAAAGCGAGACCAAAAGTTAAAACTTCGCTACTTTCTCTTTTCTGCTAGAAGAAAAGCAAAGCATGTGCACTCACTATGACCCTTCTCCAGTAATTTGAATTGTTAGATTCGCGCCAAAGAAATGTGCAGTGGCGTAACTTGCGTTTTTCTGTTTTAATGGAATGCATAAACGTACGTGGCAATGATAAAATTCAAAAACTACCACGTATAACATCAAAATGGATGATACGTCACTAACTACAGGGTACCCTTGTAACACTGTTTTTTTCATGTTGACTTGTTTTTATGACAAAAATGGCGCTGTCAATTTTTGTATGTGCAGTTATGGCATGTCAAAACAAAACAATGAATGCGTCTCATTTAATTCTGTTGAGGGTCGAAAGAGAATTCAGATTGCCTTTCTTGAAGGGGGGAGGGGGTGGATTTTTCTACAAGCATAAAGGTTCCACTTTGATTGGAATCTCATTTCATTGACATTTTAACTCTAAAAAGATTCCAAGAGCCCAAAAAATAAGCTATCCTGTACAACTATTGGCCAACGCATCTATTCACAATAGCTTGCAATAAATAATCGACATCCTGTAGGTTAAGAAAAAAGTATGTGTGTAAGTATTGGTGTTACTACCTTTGGGCGAAGAGTTGTTGATCAAAGAGATTTTTTCAATTAGTTTGGTTCTTCAATCCTCATATGAGACTCAACTGAACACACAACAGAAAGTCTTGTAAATTTGGTTCTCCTAAAACAATTCAGTTTCTATTGAAGGAAATCAGAGCTCTTGCGTAGTATACAGTTAAAAAATCTGATACAACTGAATACTGAACGACCTCAAGATCTTCACACATACATCGTTTTTGTAACAAACTTTAAAGAGTTGAATGTTGATTCTACCGCAGCAGCTTGTAAAACAAATTTTTTGTCGGCATTTTTATTCGAGGTGCCTACATACAAAATTTCATTTAAATATCTTAACAAATAAACTCGCTAAAAGCTCGTTAATAATAAATTTGGGATTGCGCATGTGCAAAACAATTTTTTTTATTCAGCATTAGTTTGACTTTTATTGGAGGTGCGTAAATACAAAAGTTGGGTTGCGCATGCGTAATCTTTATTTATTCATCTTCATAGTTGCCTGAGGTTTAAGGAATATTTACTAACACAGAAAACCGGACATTCAGAAGTATGTTCTTTGTAACAACAATTATAAAAGAAACACTTTTTTTGGCTGTAACGTTAGTCTAATACCCAATAAACAATAGCGACCTTCTTATTCCTTGAAGAACATGTGTATCAATTTTCAAAGCGATTAGACATTTCTACAAAAAGTTATCGTGCACACGGACAGACAGACAGCAAAACAAAGTTATAAACAATCTCGAGGATCGAGGGTGTACTGACGGGGAGCGTTGGTACCAAAGATTGCATGCGAGTACCGAGGGGGAAGAGGGATAGTTTAGTGTTTGATTGTGACATTTCTTTATCTTTAGTACATTTTTACATTTTGTTGTGTTTTCTTTAAATAATGTGTATTTACTTTTAGATATAAAAGAAAAGAGAGATGCATTCATCGATGCAAGGGATTATACGATCTTATGTGAAAATAACGATGAACCTTGTCATTTGAGTTGGGCGCCCCCTGGTCAAGCAATGATAAGAATGAATAGCAGCACTCTGTGGATCAAAGACACTTTAGATGTGTTTTTGCAAATGGATAATCTGTTTGGTAAAAACTTTAAATCAGTTACCACACCATTTACATTATTTGGGCTGTTTGATGGTAAACCGAACGTTCTATTTCATGATGTTACTAGTAAATTGAGAGACGTTCCGAAATTAAAAAATACAGATACAATGCAAAAGGAGTATAGTGAGATATTAGATAATTTTGGAGAATGCGTTCCTGGTGGTAGTTCAACGGCTTATATGTGTAATTTTTACATGTGTATCATAATGTGTGTATTATTGTTGTTTAAGTTTTAATTATAATTTGTGTACTGTAAACTATAAAATAGGTAATTGTACTCGAATTTACGTATCTCATTTTCTAATGTCAACAAGACTGCTCTTATTAATACGGCGATTATTTTAAAATTAATGTATACCTATGCTGTGATATAAATTAGAAGTCAATAAAATTTTATACATTTATATGTTACAGTTTTCTGAATTGCTCTCAGGCTTGCACTTATTGATTATTTCAAAATGAAACCAACCATGCATAAATTAACCGACATTTCATTGATTATTTTAACCCCCTTATAAAACAGCACGTGTGGCAAGTTGTGTGTTCATTTTCAGTGAAATCTAAAATATGTGAATTTCAGTGTTAATATTTTAGAGTAGTATTATTTAATTAGGAATTAAAATGTCAAAAAGTAGCGCAATGACGTCTCAAAAACCTACAAAAATTAAACAACGAGAAAGTAGCACAGAAAGGAACCACAAGAAAATTAGCAGAACCATAGGGAGCACTACTATAAAAAATCCTACAACGGCAGCAGCATCACCATTAGTTAAGCAGAAGCAGGCGACCTTAAAAACGAGGAACATTTCAGGTACAGAAAAAACTAAGGTAACAAGTAAAGCTACCTTATCATCAACAAATAGAAGCTCAACATTAAAAAACTCTTTGCCTGCAACGTCTAAAGGATCCGTGACAAGCAAACTAACAGCTTCTGTAAATAATGGGTCAAAGCAGAAAAAACCACCAACTACACCACCCAGTAACAGAGTCTCAAAAACGCAATATTTTCCTAGTAAAAGTATGTACGCAAATGCTATTCAACATCACCTAAATACACAGCCAAAAGACAAAGTTATATCTAATTCAAACACCAATAGCACCAGCACAACAAGTGAGCGCCCTAGAACGGCTACCTTAAAAAAAAGTAGCATCATAAATTTAAATCCTGCAGAAGTAGACGCACCACCAGCACCTTTAAATACTGAAGAAAACAATTACGAGGATGACTTCGACTCTTACGAATCCGATTTTGAAGAGTACCAAACCTCGAGTTCCACCGCAACAGATTTTAGTGCAAGTGAAATATTAGAGGATGATTCAAGCAGCAGCAGCAGCAGCAGTAGCTATAGCAACACACGGAAGGTAATCACCTCGGCAGGTACTGAAGAAAAAATGCTCGATTCTGGTAATTACGATATGCACGACGCTCAGTATAAGAAAACATTAAGCATTAAGAATAATAAAGAAATCGTTGACTAATAGAAAATAATCGTAGCAATATGGCTTCTCTATCGGACGAAGGTTTCGAGGATAGTAAGTCGTCCTTACTGAGCAACGTACAATATATAAATTTTGCTCAAGCACAAAAAAAGATTCAACAGAACAAACATTTGGAGAAACAAAGAAAAAGAGGAAAGGATATATTAGAAATGATAAAGCTCGACCATTGCAATTTTACGTTAATCGAAATGATTCCGGTGTCTTACGATGTGTTCATTCGCAGTTTCGGAAATTTAAATTCGAAGCAAATATCTACTCAAACAGGTGACGATAGTGGATGTGAGGAAGTACAAACCGAAATTATAGAGACAATCGATAAGTGGACTCAGTATCCTATAAGATTCTCAAAAATTAATTGCGACAATTCTAATTATCTTCAGTTATATAAACAGGAATATGCAGGTACGAACTGTGTTAATTCCGACATTCAGCAAACAATGGATTTAAGTTATGACAAATTTCATAAACAGTTATTCAGTGCCACGCAACTTATTCTTAATCTTGTTTACGAATCGCAATCCAATTTCAGCGAGAGAATTTTATCAAATTCCTCGGAAATACCTTTTAGCAACGGATACATTCAATTTAACACAGAATCATCTCCATTTTTAAGAAGTAAACCGATCACATTTGCTTGTTACTGTTTTGGCAACAAATTGTTGACAGTGCATGGAGAGAAAGCCAGCCAGGAGGGTAATATGGACAAAGATTTTATTAATAATAGTATTGCATGTATCTGGAATATATTAAATTGTGAAGAGCCAGAAAGAATTTTAAAAGTGCCTGGAATATTAAGCTGTTGTTTTACTTGTCAAACGAACCATTTGGTCATCGGAGGTCTTGAAGATGGGTAAGTTTGCTTATTATTTGTAAGACACTTTATATCAAAGTATTTACAACTTTACCCCTACTCCCTAGTTTACCTTCAACGCTACATCAATTAAAATATCTTGAAAATCACTTTCCTAAATAGGTAAGTGCGCTCAGATGCTCTTGTCAAACTTTTGACTGTTGTAATGGTTTAGTTACATTTACAGGGATTGAAAGTCCCACTCGCATAAAACTAATTTTATTCTCTACTAAATAAATGTATATATCTCACTTAATTTTTGTCGTACAGAAAATCCTCGCCGAGGTAAATGTTTGGAATTTAAAAACTTACAACTTCATGCTGTAGTTTTTTTACATACCTACCTATCTCTAGTTGTTTTGGAGTTATGTTAAAGAGAAGGACATTATTCACAAAATCCGTAATTTAGCTCTTGACAAGCCATAACTCGGTTCGTATTGGTCAAACATCAATCATTAATAAACCATTTTCTTTGTTTTTTTAAAAGCTATTATTTTGTCTCCAAAGTTTTTTTAATAAACCACCTACTTTTCAAATTTTTCGCGAATAACCCATGAAAAAAATTGATTTTGTCTACTCATACCTTCAGTCGCGAATAACTAGACAAGTATTAACTTTACAAAACAAGTATAAATTGTGCACAACTCTTGTGCTGATAAAGCGCATTTTTTAACCGAAATAGCTTTTGTTTTGACATCACCTATGAAAATATTTCTTGCAGACGTCTCAATCGCCCTTTGTGAGTACCCTCTTACGACAATCCTTCCTTCAGGTATAAGGGAATATACCCGATCACGATAAGAGGTCGAGGAGAAGGGCTATGGTTGGTAGAAATTAATCCCTTTCGTTGGGACCTTTATTAGAGAACCATGAAGGATAAAACTAGTTCCACTCCCCCCCTTCCCCCTCCACCACGTACTTTGATAAGAGGACAAAAAGAAGGGCAGTAGTTTGTAGAAACGAAAGAGTCGCACGGGAAAGTTATAATTTGTACAAACCCATTTATTTCGATGAGACCTTTCATTAGAATACCATGAAGGGTAGAACATGTGTTTACCCCCCCCCCCCATTTCCTAAAGTTTAACTTAACATCACTAAAGGCATGCGTATGCAAAATCTGAGACCAATTGGTTGTCGTATGTAAGAGTTATGCACGTTTTACTTTTAAAAACAGCATCTCAAGAAATTTTCCGGGGGGGGGGGGGCTTTTAGACAGCGATTTTGAAATTAGTTTTTCTATCTATTCCTGTGGTCAAATTATAATTGCAAAAATTTACACTCCCGAGAAGAGGTGGCAACCACCTCCAGATAGAGAGCGCCCTTTGGCCTATGATGCAATTTAGAGTACGTACAGAAAACGATAGCATACCACGTGGAAGGGGACGGAGCGTGTACTGGACCCTAGCTAGAGTTTCTCTCAAATGAGTGATCAAGATCATAAGTCTTTTATCAGCTGTCTCTAATTGATATCTAAAATAGATCAAATGATAGGAAAAGCATTCAATTCATTTGACTTTCACCCACCTAAAATTTTATATTCACATTCTGTCCATTTTACCAAAGTTATACAATGTTGAGACTAGTTTGGTTTACACATGGTAGCTATCTATAATACTCTTTGCTATAATTAAATGACAGATCAATGAGCATTATTAGTTATCAGAATCTATAAATCTCTTACAGAACCTTGTCAATATGGAGCCTGACAGACTCGAACAAAAATGTTAATACAGTGCAAGACATAGTATATGAACAACCAAACTACACAACCGAGGTGCACAAAGGGCATACTTCAAGAATAGTATCCATATTACAGTTGGAATTAAAAGAAGAAGACATTTTCTCAGTAAACACAGATGCCGCTGCAAAAAGTCAAGTAAGTACGAAATGGATAATATTGTAACAATTCAGATATAGTATAATTATTTTACAGGTATGTTCATTAGATGAAATTGGTACATTAATTGTATGGGTCATCATCAAGAAATGTAAATCTTCTCAAAACTTACTGTACTGGAACCAAATATCGGTTGTGCAAAGTAAGAAAATGTGCCTTAATCAGTCTCATCCAGAGTTAGTGAATTTGCTTTGCACGGATATGATAGTTAACTTCTTAGACACACACCACATTCTCATTTCAACGAATTATGGGTATATTATTCACTGTTTAAGTACGACTCCGAAAGCAAGACCTAAAAAATATTATTCGGGTATGCGTTTTTACTGCTAACTGGCGATTATGCCACATATTTTCAGGAATACCATCGCAAGTAAATTGTTTGACGGGTTGCCCATTTTCATCTCAATATTTCTTAGCAGGGCATGACAACGGGACAATTACTTTATATTCCAGCACATTGCAGAAAACCCTAATAGCTTTATCAAATAAAAATGAAAATGTACACAGCGGCGTAGAATGTATACAATGGTGCAGTGACAAACCGTGTTTATTTTATGTGAAAGATTCGTCAAACACAATTCACGTTTGGGATTTAAAAATTAGCGATTTATTGCCTATTTACTCAGTGCCTTTTAAAGAGAAAATTACAGTCATGAAATTATCAAAATCGCAATTAAAAGAGAGCGAAACATCGTATATGGCAAGTACCTAATCTTGTGTAGTACCAAAATGTTAAAATAGTTCCTTTCAGATTCTTGCTACAGATAATGGTTCGATACACCTACATACTCTGACCAAAGATGCCGATTTTAATGCAGATGCGTATAAATTAGACATCAAGAACTTTTTTAATTACGTAAATCGACTTTAAATGTAGAAGTGTTAGACTTTAAAAATATTTGAAACTATTGAAATAAACAATGTTAATCTTGCCATTGAATTTTATGTTGATTCTTGTTTATACAATCATAAGTGTATTGTGTATTCTAAGGCATCCACTAGTTAGAGGTTTTCCGTTCTTCTGTATAATTTGGTTTGACATGTATACCACAAGTTCTATGCCAGTAGTATGTGTTATTAACTTAATATTGTGGTGTACCTTTCAATATAAAATATTTATATTGTTTAACTGTGTTACAAACTGGGCATGGAAAGTGGCCATTAGTGCACGCCATATACTGTGTTTCCTATGTGGAAAATCGGTGGCCCTGTGTCGAGAAAGTTATAGCAAGATACAAAACCATCACCAACTAATGGCCAGGTGGACATTCGTGCCCAGTGCTGTTTGCCATTACTGTTTAATTATAAATATGTCTTGCCAGCAATGGTCCTTAAGTAAATGTTTGCTGAGTAGCTTTGTCTAGACGATCATGTATCATGGGGTTCAGGTAACTTAGGTGGGAAGAGTGTAATTTTAAATTTTGAGTTGCGCAGTCGTTCGCGGCTGACTTGGGTACGTTACAATTTTGTTTATGTACACATACTTTCACACAATATGACAAACAACCTGTAATTATTAGAAATGGAGGAGGTAGAATTTATGGATCGAAGTTTTAGTTTAAGTTACGCATGATCGGGAAACCACTCCTATGAGTATTTGCACGCTGCCATTTCCGAAAATAATAGTAGATACTAAAATGTTTTCAATAACGCGGTACTTCCTATGGTACCAGATACAAAAAGAATGTGAAAACCAAGTGCTCAATATTATAACAAATAAAATTTTTAAAAAGAGAATGAGAAAAACCTTCCAAGATTTCACAAAACTAGTAAACTGAACAAGACTGAGTAGCATCAAATTCCACGAAATAAACAATCATTTCTCATTTTTAAGAATCTAAAAAAGAAGGACCGTGAGGTTAAAGAAGGACTTTTGGGAGACATTTTCTCCAAAGGTGGACTTGGGGGTTTTGGTGGACCGGTAGCACAATGAAAATGAGATATGTTTGCCTTTACTAGAAGCAAATTTGAACATAATCTCCATAAATAAGAAAGTTGGCATTGGGCAGTCTGCCCATGCGCACATCTGATTTTTACTATATCCCATGTTTGTCCTTACTTAAAATTTCAACAAATTATATTATTAATTGTGAAAGTTAAATAATGATCATTTCAATACACTATTAAAAGTAGATCGTATCTGCCATGGAAAACAATAAACAAACAAAATACTGCTGTTCATTGTTGAACGCCCCAAAGAAAATTTGGATTTCATGTTTGGTGCGGAATTATTGGATCGCGAATTCCTGGACCTTTCATTTTCTGCCAAATGAATTTCAAGATATGTTGGATTTGAAAACAAGGCGTATTTTACGCTGGTTTCAACACGACGGTGCTCTGCCGCACAACCAAATGCAAGTACGAGAGCACCTATGGTCAATGTCAATAAAGCCGCAAATATCTTATACAGAAATATGTATTATAAGTTTATTGTTTATGTTTAATAGCAAAAAACAATTTTTTTTAACGCTCTCACACCATAAAAATGGGAAAACCGGCGAAATTAACTGACACATAAATGTTCGGACACCATATTTGATAGCTTGATCTAGATAGCAGGAGAAAAACAAAAAATAATAACTTTTATAACCTGTCAGTACACTTTGACATTTTGTTAAAAGAAAAAATGGCATGTGGCAAAGCGAGACGGAAAGAAATTCGACAATTAATAGTAAAATGGTTTCATAAGGGAAAATCCTTCAGGACAATAGGTCAGCAATTCAATTTGTCCATGTCCACGGTGGCAGATATTGTAACAAAGTATGTGAAAACAGCATCAATCGAAGTAGCAGGAAACAACACAGGAAGACCGCCAAAAGTTGCCCCTAGAATGCAAAGAGCGCTGGTAACCATTTGCAAATCTGGACAAAGAGACACAGTACGGAATCTTACGATAAAATCGAGGGTAAAATGGAACGAAGTAACAAATGCTCATCATTCTCGCTAAACCTGTCAAAGGTGGATCCACAAATCAGGTTTACATTTTTATAAAGTAAGTGGATCTTGAGATTAAAATTAGTGAGCCTTAGAAAATACTTTTCTAAAGAGGCGAAAGAATAAAATCTTTAAAACAGAAAAACAATAAAGAAGAGGTTGGCTTGGGCTCGGGAACGGTATGTGTGGTCTTACCAAGACTGGAAAAAAATCATTTTTTGTGATGAATCTCGATTTGATATCAGTGCAGGCGATAATCGAGAAAGAGTTATCCAATCGGAAAACAAAGCATTTCACAAAGATTGCTTAAAGCGTGCTGTAAAATTCCCCAGTGGTGTAGGTAATGATGTGGGGCAGTATGTCTGCAAATGGACTGGAACAATTGCACTTTATAAATGATTTTAAGTTATAATATTTTTAAAATTTTGAGTGTCCGAACATTTATGTATTAGGGCTCGTATAATGGTACAACGAACCTTGTATCACTGTAAACAGAACAAAATGCACTTTTTAAAAATGTCGAAGCCAACTATGGTTGCTAAAAAAAATGAAGTTTGTGTTCTTTGCATACTTCTGTAAATAATGAAAAAAACTCACCCTGTGTATTTCTGTAGGAGAAAATGGTCTGTGGTGGAAAATAGAAAATGGATGACATCACTCTATTCCGGTTTTTTTCTGCTTGATTATTTTGTTTGTTGCGTTTTGAAGGTGTATTTACAGGTAGTAACCATTTTACTCTCTTTCTTGTATTAACTATTAATCATTGAATTTTTTGTCACAATTTGTTATTATTTATATTTTGCTGATTTTGCAGAAAATGCCGATATTCAAACATGGCGTACTCCATGCTTTTGTTTTGAGTACCGTTATATGAATCATGTTTGTTTGTTATACGTACTGTACAAGTGGTTATACCATTATTTGTTTTATTAGGTATTTATTTCGATGTTCACGAAGAGTGGATTATGAGTGTGATGTTGCTCATATCGTATCGTACAATTTGACATTTTTGTTTGTGTTTTTTCCCAGAGTTGCCAATGGTAAGTTTAGAGTAAGGCATCATTTTCAATGTCGCTAGAGGAGACCCCTAGGATCATTACACCTCGTTCCCGTTTTTTTCCGTTCCCGTGGGAACTTAGGGAAGTCTCTTTCGGAGTACACCTGTCATACCATTACTACGACGTTTTGGTTTTTCGACAAGAGGTGAGCAAGACAGACCAATGAACTTCCAAGTTATCTAAAAGTACTGTAAGTAAAGTATTAATGTCACTTAAATAAACCATTTTTTAGAGTATTATTATGAAAAATACAGCTTACACATTATTTATTTATTATCCCTCTCATATTCTGAGCCCTAAACAGGCTTGCGTCCAATTACAGAGTGATCCGCATAATGCTTTTTAGATTATTCCTGTGCGGCAATTCCGTCCGTCCGTTCGTCTGAGGAATTGGGCTCAGCACTTGGACCTTGTAGAAGGTTTTTTTATTTAAAGGTTTCAATACATAGGGTGGGCTCATGAAGTTAACAATTTAAATGTGAATATCTCCAAAACCGAGTGTCAGAACTCGGAACTCACAAAGAGAGAGTGATAGGTCTCACCAAGACTTATTCAAATGTGTGAAATAACCTAACATGTTGATGATCGGCACTCAATCCATCCTTTAGGTACACAACCTTTATAGGTCATTCCTAACATTCACAAATGAAAAGTTTAAGTGAAATCAAAATATCAAAATTGGAGAAAAATATATATATTGTTTTAAGAATTTCACATTCCATACATATTATAATTTTTTTCTATCCCTGAATGTACAGAAAAGTCTAAAACTGTTAAATTGCAATCCGAAGCAGCAAACAACTCAAAAGCGTCAAAAGATAAACTATATATTGGGGAGCTTTTAAAAGATGTCTTACAAACTTCCATAAAATACATCTGCAAAAAACAATAATATATAACTGATTAACTCTTCCTTCGCTTCATACTTGCACATAACGCACTGTTCGCATATCCCATAACACCACTCTTCCATTAGTTTGCGTTCCCGCTACTAGTGTGCAGCAGTTATCTGTTTCGAAACAATATATAGTCGCATTAAATGGATCTGTCCACACTTGTACACACTGCCCACTTCGCATGTCCCAATTACGGATGCTTTTGTCATAACCGCACGACAGTAACGTATGTGGGTCTTCCCATTTCAATCCCAAAACGCCCGCACCAATGGGAAAATCTTTTCCCAGTTCCGATATTACTGTAAATCTAATTAATAGAAGCCAATCAAGTTATTGCAATACAGCGTTGATAGGTATGTAAAAGATTTGTCCTCATTTACAAGACAATTTATAATAGTTACCCTAGTAACATGAATAAAATTCAGATTGTATAAAGCACAGTTACAATTTCTTGAACTTGAAGGGTGTCTGGCAAGGGGTTGCCACGGTGTAAAGTGTCTGAGTTATATTCTTCCAAAGAAAAATACACAAAAATTGCGCTTTATAATTTACTATAAGTAAGTTTATATCTTATACATCTTGGGTGCCTGCTACCTACCAAAGCCACGAGGAGTCCATCGTACCTGCCTGTGTTGGATGCATGCGCTGAGAAACTTTCAGCTTTTATAAAATAACTTAGGTCTGGCAGTCACAGGCTCTTAAACTATATGTTTCGGGCAAAAATCTGCACCCTTGGGGCACACTCTTTAGTCCCTTGATATATAATATACTATTTTATGCTTGTTTAATATCTGGTTTGAGCTAGGATGCTGTTGGAAGGAATTTGATACCTGGTTACAATTGAACTTTTTAATATCATTTAATGGTCGATATTCGATATTAATTTTAAATATCGTGAAATTGACTTAAATCGTTAATCTTTTGTTATTTTCAACATTATACAATATGCGAATTGAGTTAAAAAAAATCCTGGGCGATCAGGTGTGGGTAAATCATATATATCTCTTATATATATGGGGTAAATTTCTTTCCGCCATTTTGTTCTAATATGGCGTGGTAATTGATCAACATCGGTTCATGATTACGAAAGTGAGTATTTCTTGGAAGTGATATACAGGGTGGTGCACGGTAAGTAGGAACATAGGGATTTAACATGGGCTTACATGGCAAATTAGTTTTATGCAATATCCTGCCCTCCTGTACATTTTACAGAAAAAAACAGTTACAGTTTAAAGTTGTTCAGAATTAAAAGGTGCATACAACACTGTTTTTACATGTTTTATTACGCTAACCCGCAAATTTAAAAATAAATGTCAACATTTCTGTTATTAGTAGCAATAGCCATGACTTTTGTTGTTTTATGAATTGCTACTAATAACAGAAATGTTGATATTTATTTTTAAATTTGCGGGTATACATACCAAAAGCTTAATAAAACATGTAAAAACAGTTTTGTATGCACTTTTTAATTCTGAACCACTTTAAACTTTACAGTGGTTTCTGTAAAATGTACAGGAGGGCAGGATATTGCATAAAACTAATTTCCCATGTTAAATCGCTATGTTCCTACTTATCGTGCACCACCTGGTATATAAACCTATAAATGATACCTGGTACCATAGATAGATAGAAATTTACCTAAAAGGAATCTTGTTAAAACGACACCTTTTTATAATAACATACATACCTAATTTTAGAACTACATACGTTTTATGTATTAAAACGGAAAATTGGGAAGATACAATCTTGAGAAGATATATCGGCTCAGGTTGGAACATACTTCCCTCACGCATTCATTTCTTTTGACGAATCAAAATCCTCCCCAATGCGAACAATGTTTAATCAACCTAACTGTAGATCATGTACTTTGTGTGTGTCCCAAATATAATGTAGAAAGAGTACAGTAACCTGAGTGAAGAAATAATAGAAACCTTAACAAATAAAGATCAATGTGGAGCAGTTATAATATATCTTAGAAATACTGGCCTAATATCTAAAATCTAAATTACACTGATACCTATATATATTTAATAAGGCAAATGACCATAGTAGTCGATGCCTCAGGATGGGTTTTAGTGGGTATACCCGGTATCTGGGGGAGCTCCACACTTAGTGCGTCATTGCATTTCCCCTCCTGAAGAAGAAAAAAAAAACTATTACACGGAAAAGTATTACAAATGAATTCTCATGTCAAACACCTGTCGACCTATAGGGGGGACACCCATCTAGCTCGAAGAAAAAAAGTTTGACATTTTAAGTCATGATGTATGTACACAGCAAATTTCATGGAATTCTTGCCATTTTCGTTGACTAGCCAAGAATTGCAATGGTTTTTTTCAAATTTTTAAAAACTAATTTGAGATTCATAAATTTCATGTCTAAAACATCACATACCAAATTGATCCGAATCAGAATTTGAGAAAATTTTTTACAAAATCGGAAAGGGCATACCTAAAAACCTACATACTCAAAGATGTGTCTTTATAAGCGAGTGATAAGTCTTATGTGTGCTGAGAAAAAGATGCCAAGAAATAAATGCAATTTTTTATCTCTTTTTAGCGTATTTTCCTCAATGTGAAAAATCGTTTGGTCCAAGGATTCCGTGCATACCGAGATTTTTTGGATTTGTGCATGCGCAGTGTCAAAAATTTGGTTTAACGCATGTGCAATTCTAACTTTTTTATTTATAAGTTATTTAAATAAAACTTTATATGTAAACACTACGAATATAAATAAAATTAACGACGTTTTCAAAATATGGTTTTGCGCATGCGCAATGCCAACTTTCTTTTTTATGAAAGCATATAAATGAAATTTTATACAAAGGCATTTGGAATAAAGACAAATCTAACAACAATTGCAAAATTTGGTTTTACGCATGCGCATGCCAATTTCTTTTTTATGAAAGCATTAAATGAAATTTTATACAAAGGCATTTGGAATAAAGACAAATCTAACAACAATTGCAAAATTTGGTTTTACGCATGCGCATAGGCAATTTCTTATTTATGAAAGCAGTTAAATGAAATATGTACCATGCGTAGGCACTTTGAATTAAACTGTTATATTTATGAAGGTGTTCAATGAAATTTCTAATGTAGACAATGCCAAATGCTGTTTAAGAAAGCATTAAAAAAATTTCATATGTAGACACCTCGAATAAAAATAAAAGTAATGCCCATTTCAAAATATGTTTGTATTTGTATACGCCCCACTATTTTTCATTAACTTCGACAATAAAATTTGAAAGAGAATAGAGTATGGATTTCGTGCCTACCGGCATTTTTTCCCGGTCCTAGCATTAAAATTATGAGGAGGAAAATACGCTCTCGTCATTTATGTTTGCATAATGACTTTTTAAGCTTGTTTAAGTGTTAGGCCCTGTTTAAAATATTTGTTTTGGTTCTCTCTATCACCAAATTTATTCCTACATACTGTGGTGGTTGTCTGTAGACTTGACCTTGTATTACGGTAAAGAAAATTCGATTTTTTTGTCACCCTCATAATCAAAAATTAACAAGATCGCGTCCGAATTCAACAAGAAAAGTCTGCATAACGTCAAAATCATGCAAGTCTTGAAAAGTGATAAGTATTGCTTTTTTTTTATTTTCGTCTGTGGGGTTTGATAAACTTACTGTTCATATTTGGATCATAAATAAATCCAGGAGGTGCAAAAACTAACATCAAAAATTAATTTGACAACTTTTTTTAAATGGAAACCCCCTATTTTTATAACTGTAGGTATGTCCTCGAGAAATCTTATTAAGCATAAAAGATAATTTCAATAGAGCGCATTGCCTAAAGACACAGTAGTACTCCGCCACTTACAGGTGTATGAAGTAGTGGCTGCGAGTTGGGCGTGCAATTTTTGTGACACTCCATCTAGGTTCAATAAGAATATAAGTTTGCATTTCAAAACAAGTCCATCAATTGCAGCCACTACTCCATACACCGCCTTCTGCTCGGCCTACTGTACTTGGCCTGTGCTTTCAGCTACATAAATAACATTGATTTGCTGATAATGTGGAAATACCTACCTACTTAAATCTAAAATTTGAATAGGTGCTACACCATTATGCCCACCAGTTCCTATAACTAGTAATGAATTTTTCGAGCTTGTCGCGCTTGACCAAATACGATCACCAACGCTAACACTGGAAATTGGTACATAAGGATGTTGAAGTTCCTGTTTTAAAGGCCACAGTTTCACATATGTATCCTTTGATCCAGTTACAAAAAAATCGTCGACAAAATTAATTGCTTCAATATCCAATCTATGACAATTTTCTAAATGTAAACGATCCGATTTTAAATTCGAAATAAATACACTACCATCCCTATAAAGACAACAGATTAAAAAAAAGTAGATGGTTTGATTTTCATACCTTTGACCACTAACAAGACAATTTTTCTGTATAGCAAATTTACATATATCCGACTTGCTCTGCATTGCTATAAACGTTGAATATGACATGCCACGCCTGTTCCTTTTATACAAATGTATTCGATTTGCTTTACTTAACCACAACCTGTCCTTTTGTAGGACAAGATATGGAATATACCTTTTCTTGTCTTTGGCCAATATACATTCTTGATAAATACCATTCATCCAGTTTCGAGAAATACGATACTTATGTTTTAGATCAAAAAATTTGTTACATCTAAAAGAGGATTCTTTACAATAAACAATAAGCATATTTTTAAAGTAGGTACCTGTTTCGCATCTCGCTATGTAATTGATTTGTACTTAAAATAGGAGTTACATTTCCTAATGTTGTAGCTTTCTGTATTATTTTATAGAACCTTTTACAAGTTCTTTGAAGTACACCTAAAGTAGATATTGGACAGTACTCAAATATTTTAATAAGAACTTCTGTTGAAAGATGAGTTATTTGATTCATCTTTAAGCTACCATTTGAGGTTGAAATATGTAATAAAACAGAAATATCACATTTAACCTGCTAATTTTTTCAATATTCATTTACATTTAACCTCACAATACATAAGACCTACTCAGATTACAGATAACAATGAACCTCGTAGCAATGAACTAAACGCCATTGGTCGCGTTCATAAGACACAACTGTTGTGGAAGTTACCGAAACGTCTTAAGGCCCTTGTACACGTTCGGCCACATCCATAATCTACAGGACACTCAAAATGAAATCTACACTATTATAGTAAATGGCCAATGAAAACTGACAACCTAACGTTGGTCACCTGGTGACCAACTCATTGGCCCAACTAGTTGGCCCAATGTGTAAACACTGTTGACCCAACTTATTTGGACCAACTAGTTGGCCGAACGTGTACAAGGGCCTTTATAATATTTCGTTGGCGAGTTGTCGCACTGGCGAGTCGCCCGTTAGCGAGTTGTCGCAGTGGCGAGTCGTCCGTTGGCGAGTTGTCGCGGTGGCGAGTTGTCCCGTTGGCGAGTTGTTCCGTTGGCCAGTTGTCGCGTTGGCGAGTTGTCCCGTTGGCGAGTTGTCGCGTTGGCGAGTTGTCCGGTTGGCTAGTCGGTCGATGGTGAGTGGTCCGGTGGCGAGTTGACCGTGTCCCATTTCATTTCATACCTTATCGCTTTCGGAATCAGGTGCAATCGTTACGGATCGTGCGGGTTCGTTAGCGATTTATCACATGTTTTGTATCAAAAGATTGAATAACTGCGCGCGGTGTTGCCGTGTTCATGTTTTTTTTTATTAAGATGAAAAGGTGTTCGACCGTTAAACATTCGTGTTGAAGGTGTATTAACACTAGAGGCGCTATGATTATGATACCGTCACTATCCATATTCGTTTACCTATGAATATGAAAAGCAAATAACCTTTGGTACGACAAACTTAAACGTAAGTAACCACAAGCACGTCAGTTTGACAACACGTGACGCAAACGAGAAAATCAAATCGCACATGTGCAAGGTACCAATTGTTCTACGATTTTCCCTTACCCCTTAAGGTGGGTTCATAGCTCTCCATTCATACGTTTCCGTTTATCCGTTAGCCAATCAGAACACAGTAATTTTTTAAACCGTACGTCGTCCATTTACAACGGAAAAGTTGGTTGAAGTTGAACATGTACGTTTCCGTTGGTCCGTTATTTTTTAACAAGAGTAAGGTTATGTTTCTTATGTTGACGTTTAAGACCAAATTTAACAGTGTTCGCCTATTACGTTCTTCGCGGTGATAATCTGATAGTAGTTTCCACGTACTGAATAGATCACGGTGGATACAGTACAAAATATAATTGAAGTTATGGTTATACCTTGTAAACGTACGATATGAACGGATTGCTATGAACCTTAACAAATTGTATTGTACTATCCGTTTGACGGATCAACGCAACGGATGAACGGAGAGCTATGAACCCACCTTTACGGAGCTACGTTATCGCTTATTTCATACCGATACGGAACACCGAATCGGCCTTAGAAATAAAGATAGAGGACGCATACAAGATTCTCTATTAATATTATGGGATGCACGACACATACGCCTTTTAGGGCCGGTTGCACAATAGTATATTAAGATACAAGTGTATAATCAAGTCTTTAAAGCACGCGCAACGAGTTTAAGGGCACGACGCAAAGCGGAGTGCCTTTAACGTTGCAAGTGCTTTAAAGACCAATTATACACGTGTATCTTATAGTATTTTTTATTATACCTGCAGTATAATTTAAAAATAGGAAATACAATGAAGTCATATTGACGTTATACCTTAGACCATATAGTACATGGACTGCTAATTGTAACTAAAATATGGTCAAGGACATCGCCTGGGTATGTGAGTTTCAGGGTAAACGAGTCTGTCCGAAGTTGTCCGATTAGACACGATTTGAGACTGTCAACCTATAAATTAACAAACGTCAATTAATTAATCGCGTAGATATGGCAAAAAAAGCAAACCTATTCTTATTTGTGGACGTATAGAAGATAATCAAGAGTATTTAAAGCTTCCCGTACTACGCGGTTACCATAAATCTACTCTTTACGCGATCCGAGTGGTGTTCATACGACTTTAGTTTACCCTGAGATTCACATACCCACGACTACAGTGCCCTCTATCCGTGACCACCCATTTTGTATTGAAAGCATAGGGCGAATAGCAGTCCATGTACTATATGGTCTAAGCGTTATACTCGAATACATGTCTAATTAAGTGGGCGGGGTGTTCGTAATTTCACGATTGCCATGGAAATGTCACTTGACGTTTGCTTATAAAAATCATCGTCTTTGTGAATTAAAAGATTTCCGTTGAAAAAGATAATACACCGTCCATTAAATCGATTGTTGTAAAATCTAAACAAACGTTGGTAGGTGTAAAATCCAACTCCAGTAAAGCCTATTATAAAGAATATGAAAAGATGTTTCCATGGATGAATAGGAAGTTACTTACGAATACAGTCTTAAATGCATCCATAATGCTGGCATATATGAAGGAAATGTCAAAGGGATTTAAATCTTCTATATTTTGGTGCATTCATTCAAAACTTTAAAGCAATGCTGCGATTAAAAAGTGGAACAGATTTGGAAGCATGCCCTAAATTACGCGCGTTTGTGAAAGCTTCAACCAAAGGATAGGTACAAAAGCCAAAGAAATGTTCTGCATTTACAGAAAGAGACCTAAGAGGATTTTTTATTTCATCCAGATGACAGTTTCAAAAGTCATACTTGAAGTATCGTAGTATGAACAGATGCAGTATTTTTTTCTCTAAAAAAACGTATTTAGACTTTTGCTCTAAAATAATTAGGGGAGCTAGTAATTGACTAAAGAAATTACCATTGAAATCCCTATGCTGCGTCGCGCTAGGCACCACCCGGTATAAGAGAAGTATATGGTTTTAGCGTATGTCTGCACATATCTGAAATTGATTCACCAATCAATGACATTATTTTTTTCAAACTTTGAGGGCCTTAGCAAAGTACTCCGAATGCGAACCGATTTTGGTTGCACAAAAAATACTTCAAGATATTGAAATACTTCTACTGAAATTCGTATGCGATTCTTTACGAAGGGGCGCAATGTAATGCTCCCCCTTGCCGCCATTTGAGCATGCTACGCCACTGTGTGAAACTGGTTGCATTCATTAGTGCTTACGGGATTTTTTAGATATTTAATAATTCACATACTGTGATAAGTGTGTTCTGTTTTAATCTTCAAATGTAAAGAAAATCGTCAGTATGCTTCGTATTATGCTTATAATTTAAACCAAAATTTAACTACACCTCTTGTTATCAAAAATTATTAGGGAAAACGCAATTAGGAAAATGACTGGCTTTGCATTAAAAATAAAAACAAAAACTGGACAGCATGTGCTTAGAACGTTGAGTGGTGAAAGTACTGTAGAAAAACTAAAAACGGAAGTCTCAGCATTGGAAAATATACCCATAAATCGTTTACAAATTCTAAGTGGGTTTCCTCCAAAACCGTTTGACCTAACCTCCAACACTACATTACTAAGCGAACTGGGCATTAAATCAGGCGATACACTAATTGTAGAAGAAAAAGCGGTAGCAGCAGAAGTGTCCAGTTTTAGTTCTAAAAGCACGGAAGATGCCAGACATCATGTTGCAGAGAATCAAGACGGCTGTCCTGGCATATTAATGAAAAAAATTGTACCTGCTGATAATTCATGTTTGTTTACCAGTATACATTTTGTACTGAATGGTAAAGTAGAAAACTCTGAGAGCGTGGCTCCGTTAATGAGACAAATGATCGCGGAAGCAATTTCGAAAGATCCTGAAGCTTATTCCGAGGCCATATTGGGAAAACCCAATCCAGAGTACTGTAATTGGATTTTGAATGATACCACCTGGGGAGGAGGCATTGAAATAGCAATACTTTCAAATCATTTTGGAATTGAAATTGATGTAGTGGACACAACGAACGCCGTCATTAATAAGTTTGGAGAAGATAGAGATTACGCACATAGGGTTTTATTATTATTTGACGGTATCCATTATGATCCTTTATATCTAGAATCTATAGAGGTAGGTAACTTCGACTCGTTTTAGTAAAGTTTTTCAATTATTATGTTTAGGGTAATGTAATTCAAACCATCTTCCCCGTTGACGATGACAAAATTTTGCAAGAAGCTGAGCAAATAGCAAAAGAAGCCAAATCGAGCAGGCAGTTTACAGATGTTAATAAATTTAGAGTGAAATGTATGATATGCAATATTTTAATGAGTGGCCAAGGAGAGGTACAGCAACATGCTAAAAGTACAGGTCACATGAATTTTGGAGAAGTGTGATCGTAGTAATAAAAACATTATTAATAAACTGTATGCATACAAACGAAGAAACAAATGACAAGTTTTCATATATGTAGTAATCACTAAGTACGTGTTTAATAAATACTTCCATAGCACGTTCAATTCACCAGATGTAGTAGAGCACTTATGGGAAAACCGTGCGCTTCACAAACATATTCAGTATTGTCGATTACAAAATAATGTAATGCCTCACAGGCCTTAGTTTTACTATTTAATTGACGTTTTGACACTAGTGTGAGGAACAATAGTATATTATATACCGCGGGACTGAAGTAGTACTTTTAATCCCGAAGGTACCTGAGGGATTAAGACCACTACTTTAGTCGCAAGGTATATACGATATTTTTCGTACTTCCGAAACTGAAACATTTAATAATATATATGTATGGAATTAGAGAACGCATTCTATAAAAAAATCGCTGCTTAACAAGTTACCATAGGAACGCTGCGTTGGTACAACAATCCCTATGCTATGGTAACAAAAATAATTTGGAAACTGTCATTGCTATAGTGTCATAATTTTGGTGGTGGGTGACAAAGGTGTATTTGATATTGATAAAAAGCAGCCAAAGTAGGTAAAGAATTGATACCATTGAAATCCAAAAAATTACTGAAATTGCCTTGTTAGTAATGTCATCCTTCCGGGATTTTCATCCAAATTTAATCCCGGCGGGACAAAAAGTGACACTTCAGTACTTGTCATAATGGAGTGAAGTTGTCACTTTAGTCTCGGAAGTAAGAAAAAAGTGTAACTTCCATAACATGTCATGACCCATACTGCCTTTCAAGAGTTGAATGTGCTATATAGTGTTTGTGATGAACTTCTAGCATTTTTTATTTTTTTTAATCTACCTACAATGAATACTACACTAGATAGACACTGTAAAGGGCAAGTTGCTTAAGCGCTTATTTAGTTCTAGTTCCGTAAAGAAGATACCTATAGGGGGTAAGGGGGCTTTTGCAATTAATCCATATATATCTGGTGATCAAAAAGAACTGCAGACAGTTTAAATTGGACGCTTTAAGTTTTTAATGTTTTTTACTTAAGGAATTGGCAAACATGTTTAGAAGGTAGTTTATTTATGTATTAGTGATTAAATTGATCCACCACTGCTTTTACATAAATGACTTTTGGTATGTTACCAACGTTATACATGTTTAGTTTTACGGAAAATTCAAACTGTCCGCACTACTTTTTGATCACCCCATATAAGAGAAATGAATTAATCATCGGAAGCCGTAATCGTACGTATTCGACACAGGAGCTGCATTATATCTCTTCCTTGACCTACCCCACATTCCTTTACGTATTTACATAGATTAAATTACATTTAAAGGTAAGGCAAACATCTGTGTAGGCGTCACTGAGAATTTCCGCCACGTTGCGAATATTACGCACTTTTATCTTATAGAATGTTTAATCATTGAATTTATAACTATAATTCAATGGTTAAATCACAATTATGAATTCAACAATGTATGTTTTTCGTTGTAAGTTGTAAGTAAGCAAGAAGCAACTACCTTTCGTATAATATGTACTTTATACAGGGTGTAACATCCTCCCCGGATCGTAATGCCTTTCCCATAAAAGATATCCGTAAAAAATGGAGGAGCAAAAATGTTTCTAAAAGTTATTTCTGGTCTCCAGTGGCGTGCTGTATTCCACTAGCCTAGCGGATCAAACATCCGTTTTTTTAATGGAACACCCATATTTTATTGAGAAATTGTTTAAAAGTACGTGCCACCATGCTCATAGCGTTTTCGATTGGCAAAACTCGTACTGCACGAGTGTTGCACGAGAAACTGAAGAAATCATGTGAAAATTGCTCTCAATGGAACATAAATATTCGTAAATATTTGTTGTCATTTGTCCATAACCTCATTTTAGATTTAGGTAATCGACAAATCTCTATTCTAAAAAATGACAAACGATTTCAGTATTATTTATGATAAATGATGAGGAATATAAATTTGAAATTCCTGTAAAGGACCAATTTTTGGCGTTCAGTTTAATGAGTAAGTGCAACTTTTTGTAAAATAGAAGTTATGGCTAGTTCATCAACTTCGCTATCGCTAGATGACGACAAAAAACTCTCCCAACGCAAGAAACAAATTCAAATTGTCGCACGTTTGTTTTGAAAATTTGTTAACTAGCAGCTCCACGAGCTCTCGGACCTCGTGCGTCGAAATTTGCACTGAGTGCGCAATTGTTGCATCACATTTGCCAATGGAACACAGAAAATTGCCCTAAAATTACCAATAGAACGTAAAAACTGCACTCGTGCAGCACGAGGTTTGCCAATCGAAAACTCTATCAGAAAAGCCCGGAAAATATGCGAACTAATTTTGAAATAATTCAGGCTGGCCAATAGAAAGTTTGTAAAACGACGCGATACATTCCGCGCCATAATTATTAATTATTCCGTTTTGACAGACACAGACCGACAGACAGACGGATATGATCGAGATTATGTGTAGACGTAGGTCGTAGACGGATTTATGCGATAGCGTACGTGTTTAAGCGAGTATCGGTAGTATTGCTATTCTGGCGCGCCCGCGTTACATTTTCAAAAATGTTCAACCTATTGTATTTCTCTATCTCCAACAATATCGAAAATACCTCGCGACTGAAATTTTTATTTCATTTCTGGCGCATATACAGCTTTAACAGTTTATAAGAGTGGTTGTTAAAGACAACATTCACTTTCTTTTTGTTCTGTGAGACGGCAAATACAATGAGCTTTCGAATGGTGCACAAATTCTTGAAAAATATTCATAAATAACTTCGTAAATGCGATGTAAAGATAAAATTTCTAACTTTTAGGAAGTGCGAAATTTTGTACAAATTATTGTTTTCTGGCTATTTGCAATCCCTGCGACCATCGCGCCCTCGCATGATTCAGAATCGGCATCTAATTCTGCACAAGATACGTATTTTTCAAAATGTATATCTTTGAGTTCACATACCATGTTCGAATTTTGACTCCCAGATTCCGGACTATAAGGAATTTTTAAATTTTGCATCAGAATGTACGGACGAAATTTCTAGCGCCCTCGGACACGCCCTGTCAGGGACTTTCTGAGCGTGGTGCCACTTGTACTGTAGAGTACTTTTTTATGTAACATAGAATACCAAAAACTCAAAAATCAATGTTTTTTGCAGATTGTTGCTCCACGTACTGCTCCACATGTAGATTAACTTTCCGACTTCCGAGGGTTTATTATTATTATTTATATTTAACCTACTGTTACTCCATCTGTTAGTAATGTAATGTAGAAGATTCATTTTTTCCGTGTGACTAGCCTCCCGGCTCCGGTATTCATACGAATCCCGGTTGCACTATATGACATCACGCTAGTGACGTCAGCGACGACCGGGATTGTTATAAATCCCGGCTGACAACTTGGTGCGATGTTTGTGATTGTTTACACGTGAGTTTTACGTTTAATATTTCAGTAACTTTTTCTCTGGTGCTGCTTGGAAAGTTGTCCAAAATTTAATCATCGCGAAAAGGGAGCAAAACGAATGGCTGTGTGTGTTATGCAATTCAGAAATTATCAGAAATCAATCTGATTGCATTATGTGTGCTTCATGCCTCCTGTGGAAGCACGTTAAATGTACAACTTTAAAGAAAATACCAAAATGTTCAAATGAATCGATTTGTTTGGAATGTAAGACGTGAACAATAATAATTAATATCTACGAGTAACTCTCACACTATTAATATAATTCGTATACCTATATATGTGTTCAGAATTTATTATATTTTTCTAGTTGTAGGTACGATTAAAATATTTACCAATTTTGAATAAATATTATACTCCTATAAAGTAGGTACCTACGTACTTAAGTGTATAATGCTATCAACTCTATCTTCAATGTTTAAATAACTTACCCCGCCGGGATTTATAATAATCCCGGTCATCGCTGACGTCACTAGCGTGATGTCAGAGTAAAACCGGGATTCGTATGAATACCGGAGCCGAGAGGCTAGTCACACCGTAATTTTTTTCATCTATAGGATAGGGGACACCACACCATACAGTGTCATTTCAAAAAGCTTTTGCTGGTGCTAAGTTCCTCATTATTCCAGCAATGATGCCAGAGAAATTAGAATATATGACAAATTTTTCTGTCAGAAAATTAACTAAACATAGAATTATAGAGATATTTAACAGAATAACGTTTTTTTAATGGAGCCAGTGGCGTAGCGTAGAGGGAGTGGAGGGGCGCTCCGCCCCGGGTGCTACTTTAGTAGGGACGACAACGTCATAGCTGCCATAATATCCTGGGTCGCTTTTGAAAATAGTTAAAAGTAGAAAACGATAAAAACATCTTTTGAAAATACATTTAAATTTTTGTTTTGTAAGCAACGAAGGTGACCATCGTCGGACTTGAAGATTTTTTATCTGACAAAAACTGAGGCAAAAAACCATGACAAAGAGACTTCTACATACAAAAGTTTAAACTTCTGTTATCAATACATCTTTTAAACAATGCCTATCAAGTAATTCAAATATCATTATCGTATTTGAAAATCTTACGTTTCTAGGTTCGACTTCAGAAGCAGTGTTGGGTAGGTATATCCTTTTTACCTCGTTATAAACAAATACGCTGTTATCAGGCTGTCTGTCTGTCTTTATTGTATTACGGTGTGTTGTTCATCTGGTACATGGATCATATAGGATCAAACGAAAGCTTATTAATATAATGTCAAGAGGTGCCCCCCCCCTCCTAAACAATCGCTCGCTCTAAAAGTACTGAAATCCAGAATAGAATAAGAAATGTGAACTCTTTTTTTAAATAAACAATAGAGGGAACTCAAAATGTTCACCCGCTCCTAAATTATTAGGGCGGCAAACCTTCATTGCGCCCCGGGCGCCAACGAGCTACGCCACGCCACTGAATGGAGCACTGCATATACAAGCATAGACGTATGAGCTCATATGTTCATCGTTATATACACTGCCTTTTTTTTGCCCCGAAAAAAAATTCTCAGATCGTCCCGAAAATAAATTTTTCTTATAGAACGTGACCTGTAGAATCCATAATTTCAAACAGTTCCAAGATTGGGCTACTAATTCAAAAGTTACAGCCCTTTGAATTTTCTTTCGAAACTGGTTTCTAGTCTATAACTTTTGATTGAGAAGTCTGATCGAAAAAGTAGGAATTGTTTTGGATTCTAGGCACCAAAATTAATAAGAAAAAATGTTTTCCCGAGAAATTTTGGTGCAGTCGATTTTTGGAAAAAAGGAAGGTTAAAAAACACTGCCTTTTTTTTGCCAGGAAAAAAAAATGTCTCAGATCGTCCCGGAAAAAAAATTTTCTTATAGAACGTGGCCTGTAGAATCCATAATTTCAAACAGTTCCAAGATTGGGCTACTAGTTCAAAAGTTACAGCCCTTTGAATTTTCTTTCGGTATTGGTCTATAACTTTTTATTGAGAAGTCTGATCGAAAAAGTACGAATTGTTTTGGATTCTACGCACCAAAATTAATAAGAAAAAGTGTTTTCCCGAGAAATTTTGGTGCAGTCGATCTCCAACCGAACGGATTCACGAAACTATCAATCAGTGCACTCGCGTGTTGTGCATCTTCGTCGGCGCCGCTCTTGAAGTTCGTCTGTGTCGCTTCGATAGCGTCATCCACCTACGCTCGATATTTCATTTTATATTAAAAGTCAATTAAATTTTCATCATGTAACTAAGATTACATTCAATGAAGATATTTTTTCATGTTATTGTTTAATTGTCATCGTTTTTTCCCCATGCTGCCTTTGAAATTTTGCATTGTGTACTTCTAAAATATTTTAAGTTTTATTCTGTAATTTCCTTAAGCCAGAAGATGACCGTTGGTCGAAACTAGTCGCGGCTCTTACAATTTGTCTATTAAAATATATAGTATGGGGAAGGTTTTGTATCTATTTGGGATTTAACCTGGGATTTATCGACTCACTCATAACATTTACATTAACATTAAGCTCGTTCATACTAATTTAACATGAGATCACATTACCTTATACATTCCATCGAATGAAGATACTCTATTCAAACGTTAGGCCACATCTCTATTGATCGTAGAATGGCGCTCATGTCTTCTTTCGCGGTGATGACTTCCATTTGACTGTTTCAGTTTTCCCTAGGCCATGCAGCATGAATCATCCTCTGGTGGTGATTTTAACAGTACCTAGTCTATGTGTAATATGCCAAAAACAATCCAGAGAGAAAACGTCAGTGCTTCAAGAGACAACGTTTAACTCTGTAACGTTCTTATTCTTGCATAATACCTTCTTCATAGTAATAGTGCTCAATATTCTAAACAGTTTCGACTGCCAAGTGTTACGTTTTAATTAAAAAAAATCAAAGAAAACTTGGGAAGCATGTTTTAATATATTTGCCCTCAAATTACGCCGCCAGACCAACTTCTGCCTCTTGGTTCCATAGTTAAAGTTTATAGGAGACGAGTCCCCACTTCCGCATTTAAGCCCTTCAGTTGCGTAACATCCAGAATGATACTCGCAATTCGCATATTATTGCTCCAGGCCATCGAAATAGGGAATGTGTGGCCAGAGTAGTACGGCAAAAAAACGACTTTTTCACTGTTTTTTGGACTTTCCAGGCGCCATCTTGATATTTAGGCCCCAGGCATATGACGCTGCTAGAGGTCCCCACATACTTAAATGTTAACTTTACCATATGAATACATATTGGACGCCGACAACCGGCCAGAAAAAATGACGAATTTTTGCATTTTTGACGTTTTTAAACGGAGTTTTGGCATTTAGGCCCCTAATATGAATACGAAAGTGTGCCTAAACGACGTGTGTAGTAGATGATTGTTATATTTTTACAGATGTAACCACATCAAATGTCCAAATACTTATATTTAATTTAAAATACAATACACAGTACATTTCAGCCGACTGCCATATTTATATTGCTGTGTCTCTTGTACCTACCTAATTATTACATACGTTACATCTCCCCTTTATAGTACATAATCCTTAAATTTAAGAGGTTTATGGACAACCCTCATAGGTCTAGTAATTTGTGGAGCTGGTGAGCTAATATTATTTTCAACGTTAACTGGATTTAAATTTGGAGACTCAATAGTCGAATCTGATGCACTGATATTTGCATTAGTGAAATTTGCATTTAAATTTTGAGCAGGCAAGTCATCACAAGTGCTACTAATTGGTTTGAATTCATTAAAAGATTTCCTTAAATGCTGTGAATTTCTTCGCATTACGTGACCATTAACATCTTTAATTACATAAGACCTGGGAGAATCATGTTTCTGAATTATTCTAGCCGGTTCCCACTTTTTATCTCTAAACATTACAATATTCTCACCGTTAGAAAAACTCTTTCTAGTTTTCGTATTCCTGTCATAGTAACTCTTATGAATTTGCTGTCTGTTCTGTATTAATTTAGTTACATTATCCTGAACTTTAGGCTTTAGTAAACTACTATGTATAGGAATCTTGGAGTTTGTCCTACGACTCATTAGAATTTGTGACGGAGAGAGGTGCAATCCAGACAGTGGAGAATTTCTGTATTCCAAAAGTGCAAGGGTGATATCCTTGTTGTCATCGTAACATTTCTTTAAAATATTTTTTGCTGTTTGCACTGCTCTCTCGGCCTGTCCATTGCCTCGAGGATAACGTGGAGAACTCGTTACAAACTCAAAATTCCATTTTCTTGCAAAGTCTTTACATTCATATGAATTAAAGGGATTATTGTCTGCGATTATAGTTTTTGGTACTCCATGAGTGGAAAATAAAATGTTGAGCTTATTTATGATTTCTACAGATGTCTTAAACTTAATCGGAATCATTTCTAACCATTTTGATAGATAATCTTGAACCACTAGATAATTTTTTCGTCTACATTCTAAAATGTCTACAGCTAATTTATTAAAAGGCAACTCAGGTATGTCATGCATTAGCATGGGTTCTTTAACATTTGCCACACGATACCTTTCACAGATCACACATCTATTTATCATGTTTTCTATATCTCTACTTAGACCAGGCCAGTATACAAGCTGTCTCGCTCGTGCTTTTGTTTTCTCAATTCCAAAGTGTGACTCATGCAATAAGCTTAAGATGTAATTTCGTAAAGTAGTAGGCACTATTATACGGTTATTGAGAAATATTAAATCATTTTCAACCACAATCTCATTTTGAAATTTGTAGTAATTATATGCTAAGGATTTAAAGCATGTTTTTTTATTTGGCCAACCATCCTTATGATACTTAATAATTTCGCTTAGAACAGGATCATTTTTAGTTTCTTTGATAAATTCTAACTTTTTGGAGTCAGATATATTTATACTTGCACTTACACTATGCACTATATCTTTAATCCAATTAGGTTCTTCGGGTTTATCATTTAAATATGACAGTGAAAGTAAATCGGCCACATACATATATTTACCAGGAAGGTAAGTCATTTTCAGTGAATATTTTAACAATTTTAATTTCATTCGCTGTAGTCGAGGAGAAACAATGTCAGCAATTTTCTTTTTCATGATGCCTAGCAAGGGTTTATGATCTGTAATTACGTTGACCTCCCTTCCATAAATGAAATTATGAAATTTATTTGTCGCAAACACAATTGCCAATAGTTCTTTCTCTATCATAGCATAATTCATCTCAGCATCAGACAGAGCTCGAGATGCATAATACACAGGTTTACCCAACTGCATCAAGCAACAACCAAGACCACTTTTAGAAGCGTCTGCTTGTATTGTAATTTCCTTATTATCATCATAATTTGCCAAAACTGAAGCACCTACAATTTTGTCTTTAATAATTTTGAAAGCTTCCGTGTGTTGAGGACACCACAGAAATTCAACATCATCTTTTAAAAGTTCTCGCAAAGGAGCTGTTAACTCCGATAAATTAGGAATGAACCGTAGTAAATAATTAATCATCCCCAAGAGACGTTGTAATTCTTTTTTGGTGCTAGGATTTTGCAAAGCTACTATAGCCTGTATTCTATCATTGTCCAACTTAATGCCTTCAGCAGAAAAAATATGACCTAAAAATTTTACTTCTGGTTTTCTGTACTGTATTTTGTTTTTATTAAACCTCACCCCTATTTCACGAGCTCTATTTAATACAGTTTCTAAGATTTGATCATGTTCCTCAAAAGTATCTGCCGCTATTAACAAATCGTCAAAGTAAATAATAACTCCAGGTATATCACCAAAATTTGTGGAGTTAATTTTTTGGAAAATTTCTGGTGCTATACTTAACCCAAATGGTAATCTTTTAAACTTATAAATTCCAAATGGTGTACTGAATGCACATAACTTAGCTGAATTAGGTTCAAGTTCTATGTGCCAAAAACCATCCTTAAAATCTAGTACAGTATACACTTTTTTGTTACATAGTTTGTGACTTATGTCCTCTATTGTGGGTATTAAAACATTTTCTCTATGCAGTGCAACATTGAGATCTTGAGGATCAAGACAAATTCTTAAACTATTATCTTTCTTTTGTATAATAACTAAATTACTGACCCATTCAACAGGCTCATTAACCTTAGAAATGATATTTTTTGCACTAAATCATCTAAAGTATTTTTCAATTTATTACGCAGCGTAAGTGGCACCCTACGAGGAGGTTTTGCTACTGGTTTAATGGACTTATCTATGGAAATTTCACATTTATCTTTAAATTTACCAACACCTTCAAACAAGTCAGCATTTTTCTTAATAAATCCATCTTTATCTGTGTTTCCCTTAACTAGGTCAACCTTTTTAACCAGATTTAAGTCAATGCAAGTTTGCAACCCTAAAATAGGCGTAACTAGCTTATCAACTATTATAAAATTAACATAAATTTCTCTGTCTTTGTGAACACATCTTAAATTTACAATTCCCTTTTGATCTAAACTAAAACCACCATAAGCCTCCAACTTAACATCACTTTGTTGTAATTTAAATTGTTTATCTACAGATTTAAACACTTCATTCGACAATATATTTACCTCGGCACCTGTATCTAATTTGAAATCGGTTGGTTTACCTTCCACTAAAATTTGCTCACGCCACGACTTGGTTACGGCATCGGTATTTCGTATCTCCAGAGAGTTAACACCAAATTCACTTTCCTCGATGTCGTCTGCGATGACTTCTCGAACTGCTTTGACTCTGCACGAAACTGCAAAATGGTTTAGTCGTCCGCATCGTCTGCACGGCTTCCCGTATGCAGGGCACTCACTCTCTTGGAAAATGTACAGTCTGGCACCTACGGCATTTGAATTTTTTGTTTTCTACTTTACCTACATTTTTGCCAACGCTGCTACTAGCGTTGTTATTGGAAACATTAACACATTTTGATGACTGTTTCTTTACTCCATCGACAACATTAATGTGTTGCAGAGTTTTTACTTGCGCTTTGGATATTTCCGCTGCCCTACAATAATCTACCACTTTGTTTAAATCAAGATCTTCAACTCGCAGTAATCTCTCTTGTAACGACACATCTTTTATTCCTAAAACTATTCGGTCTCGTAGCATTTCATCTGCCAGACAATTGAAGTCGCATGTCTGACTTAACTTCTTGAGGTCAGTATAAAATTGTTCAAATGTTTCCCCTTCTTGCTGGTTACGTTTGTGGAACACGAACCTCTCGTACACTACGTTTTTCTTGGGATTGCAATACTTTTCAAAACAATCAACAACATACTCGAAATTCTTCTTATTTTCTTCGCTGATATCAAACGTATTAAATAACTCGACACCGTCTTCGCCGATTAAATTTAGAAATATCGCCACTTTTACGGTCGAATCCTTTTCATGGTGACCTGTTGCCGTCATATAAATATTAAAATTTTGCTTAAATTTCTTCCAGTTGCTACTGATATTGTTACTGAAATCCAATCTTTTGGGGGTATTAAAATTGAATCCCTCCATTCTGCACGTGTTGAGCTGCGCTGCGGTTCTCAACCTCACTTTTCGTAAAATTTCTAAATTTCCAAAACTTATATTTTTGCAAATAGTTACGTTAATTTTCGGACTGCGCCATGTTATATTTTTACAGATGTAACCACATCAAATGTCCAAATACTTATATTTAATTTAAAATACAATACACAGTACATTTCAGCCATATATATAAGAGCCGACTGCCATATTTGGGGCCATATTTAATATTTATATTGCTGTGTCTCTTGTACCTACCTAATTATTACATACGTTACAATGATATTCTACACAAAACGTTCAGTGGCGTGCCTTGTGGGCTCGAAATAACCGAAAAACGGTAATTTCGCCCGCCATCTTGGATTTAAGGGTTTAAATGCCAAAATCAGGTCTGGCAACAGGGCGCATCGTTTCAGCGGGGGCCAATTAGTCTAGAACCGCATGTTGCCAGTTTGTAGCACAAAACCCCGTTAGACATGCACTTTTCAGAAATGTCTCCCTGACTATACAGAGGACGTTACTGTCACTCCCACAATTAACGAGCTAATTTTGTGTATTGTGAATGATGATTTTTTTCTTAATTTCTGCGTTAAGTGTAATTACTAATTGTAATTGCTAATTCTTGCATTGTGAATGAAGCTTAATTACAAATTACACTCGCCCTCTATATTACGGGGGGAGATTTTTATGTAATCTACCTAGCCATGAAAACCCCGAGGAATGGCAATGATTTTTAACTGTCAAACAGCTTCAACATTTATAGTATTCTGAGCACGTGGCGTACAAATTGAAAGAGTTTTGTAATTTTGGTAGCGGTTTGAATGTTGAAAAATGGGTGATCGAAAATTTGAACACAGAAGCGTTATAAAAGTTTTGACTAAGGAGGGTCAAGGCCCAAAAAATTATCACCGGCGGTGAACCCGGGTGTCTCACTGTGATCCTCCAACAAAATAAGAGTCGATGCAGTGAGTCTCCTCCACCAAAAAAGGCGAAAACTCAATGTTCAGCAAGAAAATTGATGGCAACGGTTTTCTGGATTGTGGTGAGGGAATTCTGCTGATTGAATCCATGCAGAAAGGCACTACGATTACCGGTGATGTTTATAAAGAGACTATTAAAAACCTTAAAGCTGATGCCATCCGACGGAACTCACTCAGAATTTTGCCGATAAGACCATACTGCTGCACGACAACTGCTCAAGGCTCAAAAAGTTCGACAAGTTATCGATGAATGTGGGTTCCAGGAGTTAAGGCATTCACCCTAGAGTCGAAGCCTTCGCTAGAGTCCGGGATTTAGCACCTTGCGACACTATCTCTCCCCAATTTTGAAAAAACATTACGAGGCAAAAGATTTGCTTCTGAAAAGACGTGAAAGTGCTGTTTAGTGACTATTTGGAAAAGCTACCGAAAGAATTTTTTAAGGTACCTGTTTATATAGAAACGGTGGAATACGTGCATAGGCGTTGAAGGTTCATATGTAGAAAAATAAATTTTTTCGTACTTCCGGGACTAAAGTAACAACTTCACTCCATTATGACAAGTACTGAAGTGTCACTTTTTGTCCCGCCGGGATTAAATTTAGACGAAAATCGACGCATCTCGCGCGAATCAAGCAAATACTGTTCACGCACGTAACATGTGTTCTATTTTTTGCACGGATTAGTTAAATCGAATTTATATAAATTAATTCAAATTCTTTTCGCGAGATTTTTGCGACATTATAATTCTTTTGAAAAAATCAAGTCCTCTATGCCGATAAAGTAGAAATTTAGAAATTTAAAATGTCAATTTATTGTTCAAAACTTCTGGTTTAAGCTTATTTTTGCCCATGTACTACAGGGAATGATGTAAAGTGTATTTATATTTTCTTTTTTACTCTTCCATCATACTACTTTTTAGTTTATGATACGCACTAAATAGATAATTTCGTTGAATTTTCAGGCACTAGTGCGCGAAAGTAGATAGTCAATTGTAAAATTGACGTTCCCGACGTTCGTGTTTTATTGGGAAAACGCGATTTAGAACGAAGGAGTGTAAAAAATTATTTTTTCTCCAACCACCTGAATAAGACGCTATTTTGTGACAGTGTTCGGTACGTAAAATTGACGTTTTGCGGATTAAACGCTTTCACCATGGCAACTGTACAAAAAGTAGATACTTTTGGTCCTAGTACCAAAAAGAAATTGACCTTGAAAGTTGCCCAATTAAAAAATTACAATCACGGAGATATGTCACATTGACATCGTTTTACATTGTAGGTTGTAAGATATACAAATCAAATATTTTTGCATATTCAATGCAAATAATACCTATACGTATGTACATGTATTGAAAATGATTTACGCTCGCTATTTTTATTTAAACCATGTGTAACGTAATTTACATATTCGGTGAACGTAATTTTAATACGTATACAACCCGCCGTCGCGCGTAACGCCATCTACTTCAGACCCATAGCACCATTATCTGTCATTTTGAATTCAAAATTTGAAAAAGTTAATTGCAATTAACTTTAATCAAAAAACTGTAAGGCAAGTTTTTTATTTCAATATAATATATAACAATATTAATTGTGTGTACAATAGAAATGACTGAAACTGATAGCGACATGGATTGCACTCCGCCAGAGATTAGAAACGGCAGAAGATGCTACCTTAGATTTGCTCCCTACAAAGTCGCGAGAGGTGAGAAGTAAGAAGTAAGAACGAATAGGTTATAAGTTAACCTAAAAACTAGAGTGGCATGACACGTGAGGACAAGAAAGCAGAAGTTCTCATACTAGTAGTGAAACTGTGACTGAATCTAAATTCGAATATAATTTGAAGTAAAGGGGGTTGGAGAAAAAATTTTATGTTTTATTCGTACAAAAAATGCGTTTTCGGGACTCGGAAGGTTGCTGGACTCCGCTAACGCGTCGTCCAGCAACTATCTTCCTCGTCCCGAAAACTGACATTTTTAGCGCATTTTTGAAAAAAATACGCTATTATATTCGTCATTGCTGGCAGGCCGGCTGTCCGCGTTAGATCTCCACAACTACAATAACTAGAGACTTCAAAATTTCACTAAAAGCTTTCTGCTATAGTGTAGATGTGCAGGCACTAGTCTATTTTGAGTTAGATTACTTGTGAGATCCATAATTGAAGAAAATAATTTCGATATCGGTTTCGGAGGTGCTATAATTTTACCGTTAGATAGCGCTACCAGTATAAAAACTTATTATTTACTTTGTGATTTGTTTTACAAAATGAAGACGTACCGTCAATTGAAATTAAATAAAATTAATTATTTAACGCATCCAAAATTACTCGTGAGATCGATAATTTTAAACTTCGCTAATAAAATACTGACCTGCATTACCAAAAATGCGCTTTAATCATGCATATGCTGATTTACAACTTGTTTGTACTAATGAAACAAATAACTATTTGTTACCATAGCATAGGGATTGTCATACCAACGCAACGTTCCTATGGTAGCTTGTTAAGCAGCGATTTTTTGGAAGAACGCGTTCTCTAATTCCATACATATTAAGTGTTTCGGTTTCGGAAGTACGAAAAATATCGAATATACCTTGCGACTGAAGTAGTGGTCTTAATCCCTCAGGTAAATTATGGCCCTCCCTTCGGTCGGGCCATAAACTTTACCTTCGGGATTAAAAGTACTACTTCAGTCCCGCGGTATATAATATACTATTGTTTTGCCTTAAATTCCTTTTCTTTCATCTCTAGGTAGATTACATAAAAATCTCCCCTCGTATACCATTTGAACAATCTGTTATGAATTAATTGTAGTGCATTCGTATACAAAACAGAGCCGTAACAACATTCATGACGACTAACACGTAACCGATGGTATATGGGCGAGCGTATGGCATTGTTTAATGGTCAAGGGAATGGGTGATTCGCTTAAGACACACCTGAACAAGGCGCTAAACCCCTTCTCTTATATATATGGCTACACCTTCGACACTTGCAGATGTGTTCCACACTGACTCCCTGTACTGCGCAAACGCAAGCGCGCTAAAATTTGAATTTGCTTTAACGTGCCACCATTTGTTTTGTTAGTTCCTGCTGACTTCCATATTACAAACCAAATGTCGCTGTATTTTCGGAAAGAATATGTTCTTCTTCTCGAATTAAAGCCTTCGGTCACTACTGTGAATTCCAGTTAAATACATTATAGCGCCAACTTGAAAGCAAACCTCTACTTTAGCTATCAGTCATGATCCTTGTAGTCTGGTTTACTGTGATTCGTTCAGCACCGGACTCTCTCTTTACCATAGGCATTGATCAATGCCATAGGTCAATGTTGGTCTGTAACGTTATTGCTGTAAGTAAATGTCATTAACTCTTTCTAATTAACTATTACAGTACTTACCGAAGCAGAGTTTCCTAATATCGCCTTTGGCATATTCTATGACCATGCACTCCAAGTAGATAACAACAAAATTCATCTTGATGGCATTTTCATATACCTACTACATATAATAGGTAAGCAGGTAAGCTAAATTATCTTCAATTATAACGTTTGCTGGATATGTGTATATTATTTACCTCTTACACTTGACAGCTGTACACAAATTCAAATTTTAGCGCGCTTGCGTTTGCGCAGTACAGGGAGTCAGTGTGGAACACATCTGCAAGTCACCTTCTCTTATATATATGCCTTCGACCATTATTTTTTCATCCATGCGCTAAACGAACGCAAACGGCGTCACACGATTCACGATAAGACCAACAGCTGACGCCGACACTGAAATACGAAATGCCAGGCTGCAGTAGTACAAAATGTGGGTAGTGGTAGTGTGTCGTGGAAGTAGTTCGTTCGTATTACAAGGATAGACTGACGTAAAAAAGCTGGGATTTTCATGTATATTTTGGCTTTTACGTGAACTGTTTCGTACAAATTGCATGTGTCTTGTGTAAAGTTTTACAAGTGATTTACATTTATTAAACATGTGCACGTTTTCTGAATGGAATCTTAGTGTAAAGATCTATTCTTTACACTATGATGGAATTTAACAATTTTCACTGACAGATAATCATGGACGAAGTTGAAGATGAGGCCTCAGACCCACAAGAACAAATTTTCCACAACAATGTTCGGGAACAAATTGTAAGTTTTTAAATTAGTACCTACTGACTTTCACGTGCGTGTTTTTATTAGTTCGATTTTTCTAATTGGAAACCGTTACAATTTCTCTTTTTTCGTGCAATTAATTACCTACCTACTTATGATCTTATTACGATCCTGTTACAATTGTAGGGACCTAGTGCTAGATTTTTAAGTTTGTAATGGTAGTAGCGTGCATTATATTTTGGGATTGATACAAAAATCCCATTTTTCATTTGCTTTTTGTATGAGTGTGAAAACTGACGTCAATAGTTTGATGTTTACATTTGACTATTATCGCGAAATTAGGTGCAATGTAATAATTGCGTATGCATCCACTTGTTACTTGTTGTGGTTTAGAGAAATTTTTCAGCTGTTGGCATACATATTGGCTATTCTCAAAGCACGTTGGTGATTTAGGTTACTGACGTGTACCTGTACCTACCTATACTTACGTCGATTCAAAAACAGTTTGTAATGTAAATAAATAAATCGCGCCCGATTATTATATCCGTTCCATGTTATGATCTTTGATGTTAGCTGCTTAGTGCGAGGTATCACTAAGGTTTAGTTTCTAAACTTTAGTGCATCCTAAATAAGTACTTTACCCTCGACTTTCCCTAATGCGTTCTGACTCGCGTTCTGAGCTGTTTAGATAAATACTGATTTGATTTGCGTTTAGGTAGGTACTCGTCTTTTACATAGGTACAAAAATATTTTTATACCTAGTACCTCCTTCGTTAAAATTCGCCAAGTATATTCCTTTCTGTTACCATAGACCTCGCCATAGACTATAGAGTAAACAACGTTACTCTATGGCTATGCTGTTTGATAGTCGGGGAATAAAAACAAAAAAAAGTGAAACTTCGGAAAAATTCTAGGAGAGCTAAATGTTTGTATGAAGCGTCGTTTTGCGGTTCTAAACAGCATTCCAAATATCCCCACCGATGCAAGCGTCACTAAAAATCGTACGCAGAGTCAAAAGGTCAAGATAAACGGTTTTTCAGAAAAAATCTCGGAAAAAATACTCGTTAACGGCAACTTTTATCGAAAAAATAGTGGTTGTCAATTTTGTAGCGTAGGAATTACCTACAAGAAATATATTATTACCGAGATTATTACTTTTTTTCTGTGACGGGAAAAACGTTTGACATTTTATCTCTGTTGACAGGTAACAAAATGTCACTTTTTATGAAATTCCCGATATATACTCCCATGTACATATAAGTCTCGACATAAGTAAAGATACATGTTCCATTTTTGTGACGCTACTTACTTTCATTGCTTCTACTAACTCAGGTGAAGTCAGAGAAAATTCAGAAGCAGACATTTTTAACTATATAATATCATCTTTTATTTTATTTTTTTAATTTTTTATCTTGTATATCATTCAATATAAGTTCGAAATGTTAAATAAAATGACAAAACTGAATTAACAGATATTTCAGTAAAGGTTTCCTTAGCAACCCAGTTCGTATTGTCGCGAGAAGTACAACAGCCTATCTGCAGTTAAGGGGCTAGGGATAGAGGATAGGCAACACACAATGGTCACTGAAATTTGCAATAAAAGTCGAAACTTTTGAGTAATTTTCGAAGCCCAAATATTAATTAATTAGAGGTCTTCTCGGAAATTGATAGAGATATAGAAAGTCATTAAATGTAGCGATTTATTTTTTAGCGACGGAAGAAATGCAATACCTTCCATACAATGACGATAGGCAACTCAGGTAGCACTTTTACCTGGAAAATATTAACACCTAATGACCATTATACTTATATACAATGGTTTATGACCCTATTAGACCAGTAACAAAAGAATCTCATTGCCTTCCATTTATTCGTCTATTAGTACCAACGATAATTGACCGATAATTAAAAAAATATTGTAGCTACGTCAATAAATGTAATATTCAGGAGTAACGACGTTTTAATTTTTTAGACCCGTTTCATACATTTTTTTCATACATTTGATGTACTTATCAAAAAGCAATTTAATAATATCGATTACATAAAAATTATGTACAATTTGGACGATGTACCTATTATAGATAAACATAACGAATTGTTTGTTGTCGGCACCTTCTTGAATCTAGCAGCTCTGTTAAAAAACTGATCATACAAAAATTGATAATCTTGTGTCTTACATACTTTAGGTGACAAATCTCAACGAAAATTTCAACCAGCAATTTTGTCGACCAATGAAATGCGGATTTCGTGTCACATTTCCATGGCAACCAAGTAATTTATCGTCAATTATTTGACGTAAAAAGGTAATAATGTTTTGACATAAAACGTCACTTTTTCGTTGAGAGTCACTATGGTGTGAAATTTTCTTACCGAATACCACACGTGCTTGAATAGAATTTTTTTCTTGCTCATGAATATTTTGCGAAAGTTCAAATATTTGTGAGCTCCCAAAGTTTCCGGAAATAGCAAGCACTACTAGTATTACAAGTGATAATTTTTTATTTCAGCATGTCGTTAGTAAAAAATTGTCAAAGTCCTCGTGTGAGATCTTATCGAAGCTACCACATTCCCTTCGTCGGTACTCGCGTCCGACGTCCCGTGCATCCCCAATTTGCGTTTGAAGTTTGACTCCACCATCAGTAAGATCTTGGCGGGGGCCACCACATTCCCTTTCTCGGTACCCACTTCCGACGTCTCGCTCACCCGCAATTCGAGTTTGAAGTTTTTACTCCACCATCAGTTTTCAGATTGTTTTCAAAATGGTGCCGTTGGAAAGATCTTGTAAACGGACACAACAATAGCGTGGCGAAAATTTGTTTTTTTCCTGGGTACGAAATTAACCTCATTTTACAAGGCGCTCGTCTGCGAGGGGTAGTTGACTTCGGGCGCCCATAAGGTATCTTCCTCTGCGAATTTTGTTTCTGAAAGCTCGAATCGCGATCTCTCTTTCTCGTGTGGCTAATGGAGCTATGAGAAGTGCCCCAAAAATTGAGAACTATTTTGTGGAGAGTTTTTAGGAAAATTGATCTAAATGCGAAATGTGGGTGAACGGGACGTCGGAAGCGGGTACCGACAAAGGGAATGTGTTAGCTTGCGACAAGATCTTCTTGAGGGTGGCTAATACAATACTGATCTGCCACACAAAAATGCGCTGATCTCTCTTCGATCCCACACGAGGACTTTGATAATTTTTTAATCTACCTATGCTTTTGATAATTCCACTGAAGGTTTGACGGCTAGCCAAATAAACTATTTTCGTAAAACATCAGGCGAATGTCGTGTTGGAATTGGAAAATTTCCGAAAATCTATTAAAACATTTTTTGTAATGAAAATTGAGTCATTTATTTTGTCGTAAATTAGATCAGAATTCAGATATATAATTTGATAAATGGGGGAAGGTTGAAAACGCAGCAAATACCGGGCTACATTGCGGAAGCCATGCGAAATATCGAAAACTGTTCATCTAATTGAAGAAAAGTACCATTCTTACATCCGCGCACCTGTGAAAATCGTTATCATAGAAATTTAGAAATCTATGGGGCCGTAGTTTGATCGGATGTCATAATTGTTTAAATAAATTTGTGCTATGAACCACAAAAATTGAAGACCAGTTTTTCTTGTTTCGGAAATTGTTCCCTTCATTACCCAAGTCCAAATCTCAAAAAGTCATTATTGTAAATCCCTATATAGGAAGTAAGTAGGAATGATATCTTAGAAAGTAATACATTCGAGAATACATTAGTAATATTTTTATATAGGTATGTAGATCTTTCAGCTTTGATTTCCTATTCTATATTCAAAGGTTTCCAGTATTAGTAAAACCTCGAGTAAAACCGTAAAACACGAGGTAAAACATCAGGAGAAAGTTGAAATTCCATAAATCAGTTACTTTTGTTGAATAGCCGCTAATGAGGGTGTGGAATCTGGTTTTATTGTAGGAAGATGAGGTCATTTGCAGGTAGCTTATCTTATGCCTGGTGAAACTTGTCGAATTGTACGATTGGTTGCCTATATAATTATTTGCGTAGGCGCAGCTTAAATTTTGAATGGCCTGTCCCTATAGCCGCCTTAAACTTCAAATTTCTATAAATCGATACGACTTCAATATATTGTGTTCCTCGTCACAGAAAACAAGTATAAATTGTGCACAACTCTTGTGCAGATAAAGCGCATTTGTGAGTACTCTCTTCCGACAATCTGGTGTGGAGGTATCACGATAGGAGGTCGAGGAGGAGGGCTATGGTTGGTAGAAATTGATTCCTTTCGTTGAGACCTTTCATTTGAGTACCATGAAGGAGAAAACCTCGGATAAAACTAGTTCCACCTTCCCCTCCTCCCCGTACTTTGATAAGACAGAAAGAAGGGCAGTAGTTGGTAGAAAACGGTTCCTTTCGATGAGTTTATTTCGATGAGACCTTTCATTAGAATGCCATGAAGGGTAGAATATGTGCCTGCCCCCCCCCCCCCCTAAAGTTTAACTTGGCACCACTACAGGCATGCGTATGCAAAATCTGACGGACAAAACGCAAACAATAGCACATTTTTTTTATTCTTAAAAAAACGCTAAAAATAGTGTATTACCCTCGGTATTACCTATACAAGGGAAAAATGCTAGATTTTAGCTCTTTTTTCCCTTGTATAATAAGTAACTATTTTTCGTATGGGATCGGTTTTTAAGAAAATCCGATTGAAACAGTTCTGTACAAGATATGTTTGAGAGGAATTTTTCTTAAAGGGGTAGTATACCCAAAATCAAAAAAATTGTAGAAGAAAATCTAAGAACAAAATTTCAAACCGGAGTTTTCTACGATGAGTAGTTTTCAAATTATTAAGTTTGAAAGACAGAACATGTGACGTCATCCCGACATCGTGGATGCGGCGGCACGGAGCCAAGCAGTCCGAACGCGTCAGTTCTTTCATATTCTATTTCGCTTTCCTTTGAAAAAATCAACAAAACCTTACTGAAGTATCATCCGAACATATATCCTCATATAAATTTGAATATTTGTAATAAATTTCTGTATCCAGCTCAGATTGGATCTATGCTTTCAGTAAGCGGTATTGGTTCCATTTGATTCAGTTCTTCTGTTTGATTGTGGCATATGTTTGATGTTGAACTGGTTTCTCCACTACGAAATTGATCGTTTACCCACAATAAGCAATCAGACACAATCTTACTTTCTTAGATAAGTTGACTGACGTTTTATAGCTTTATTAGGACCTTTGTTTCCTGTGAGATGCAAAGAAGGGATTGCAGTATTGTCAGCCTTCTCAAAACTTTATGCTGAGGTACAGGGTCCTTTCCTTCTTGTATCTTCCAAAAAAAATTATCATCTTTAAAGTGGACACTGCAAACGACGTGACTATACTATGATTCAGTGGTTTTTTCTACTTTCCCAGACGTTATTTCGACACGGCTCCTTCTTTTCTCGGGGAAAATTTGCAATGTAACATTGGCATTTTTCAAATTATTGTTGCAGCGGAAAACACAAAGTTAAGCATTTTTGAAAATAATGCAGATCACTGACTACCAGTCTCAAATTAACACGTCAAACGTCATCGAATCCATATATTTTTTACGTTCGACACCTTGCCATTTAATAACGAAACGGCGCGGCGTAGCAACTTGCGGTTTTCACTGTACTCTTAGATATTTTTAATCTATCTTTAGACGAAAACATGAAATTTGGGTATACTGCCCCTTTAAGAAATTCCCCGTATATGATGCTTTTATCGGTTCGTCTGTTGCTCGCTTAAAAAGAAGAGAAAAGAGACAGCGATGTCAAACCTTCGCCAATCGATTTCTAGTTTCTAATAGTTCCAGGATCAGTGCTATTGAATATAAGCCGGATTAACTTGCGGATTAAAGTCATGTTTCCGACTGCGAGCTGAATGTCGAAAAATTCACCTGCTCAAATCGAACGCGATTCTTGGTATCTTCTTCGAGGGTGTCTTCATAAAGTCAGACACAGACGCAGAAACTTGTCTTAAGTCTGCACGTGCGTTAATGAACGCGCGTGTAAAAACGTCCGTCTGTGGCTGAAACTCTCACATGAACGTCGTGCAACTCTGCCGCGCATCTACTTCAAAATTTTCTGAAATCATTTCTATACGTTGTTCAGCACGGCCGGCAGGGTTCTCGAAAATATTTTTTGTACATTCTGCAAGTCGGCGTTGACCGAGGAGAACCTATGTTTAATGTCAGTGGCGTGCAATTGTTTTGTAAAAAGAAGTGTGCAATGCAACAATACGGAATTACTACCAAAAACATACGTAAACATCTAATTTGGGCGAAGGAATCCAGTATTCCCATATTAATTTACTGAAGGAACTACGTTCACAACCTGACGATTGGCGAAATTACTTAAGGATGGAGGAAGAATGTTGCAAGGCTCGTTGCAAGGTGCTTCTTAAATTAGTGACACCCTACATTTCGCCCTACATTGAGAAAAAGGACATAATCATTAGAAGTCTACCTCAAACTGCCACACTTACTTTGATCGCTACCGGTCGAAGTTTGGAAGATATTAATTTTTCTGCAATAATTTCTCCTCAAAGCCCAAAGGTCACATCATTCCTTGTGCTCAGTACGACATCCACCTCCGATTCCACCTCGCAATGTTTTTACTGTTCCCTTCGGTACTGTTGGATCAGTGGTTTAAGTTTTGCCAGTAAACAACTGTAGACCTCATTTTTACCACCCGTCCGTTACTAAGGGAGGTATTGCAATGGGGTAAAAAATGACCCCCTACTTTTTTTTTTACCGAAATGCACGTTTTGAAGCACCAAGAATCGGAATCCAACAAAATCTCGATTATGTCGATATGTACCTCGGTCTGTACCTACTCTCAGTTCCGGCTAAATGGCGGAACCCGATGGGAACCAAATTTGGTACACATATTCTTAGACCTAAAAGGGGAGAATCGCGCATACGCAGGTGTGCGTGCGGGTGGTATCTGTGCTAGCCCCAGCAATTTTTTTAAAAATTTAGTTTATATACCCTTTGGATATACTCGTACTTTTCCAAAGACAAGGATAATTTCGCGCGTTGATCAACGTGCGGAGATGATTTCAGAACATTTTTACGTTGTCTTAAGACAAGTCTTTACGTCTGTGTCCGGCTATAGACATAATCCACGTCTATTTGTAATTGAAAAATAGTTGAGTACGAGGTTGAGTATCTAATGTTTATTACGAGATTTATTAAAGACTCGATTAAAGAAAATAAACACAAATTATTTTTGTTTTTATTTAAAATAAGATAGGTAAGTTTTTTTTAAATTTGTAGTCGTTTGTAGTATTAAATTTGTTTACTAAAAAATGTTTATGTACTTAAATAATTATAAAACAAGTAGGTAAATGATTAATTCCGAGATTAATTTTTTATTGATCAGACGAAACTCTAATGGTTCTTCTTCTGACTCCATGTGAATTATCATCTTCTTTTATCTCCTATATTTCCATAGTTTCAGCCGAGGGGTAAACCCTCGGGTAAACCATCTAGTTAATTTGGTGTACAAATAGTAGTTAATACATTAAAATTAACTTTCAATGTAGTTAATGCTGAGTAAATGCAGTTAATGTCAAGTTAATTCAGTTAATGTAATTTAATGTGGTTAATTCCAAGTTAATGTAATTAATTTACATTTAATGCCATTTAATACTACTAAGTATAGGTACATTTTCATGGTTTAATCTCGGGTTTAATATACCAATGTTGAATATGATAAATAAAAGGGTTACTTCTTAGTATCGTACAATTTCTAGAACAGGGATTTCATTTAAGCTTTTATCTTCGTCTAGAAATTCTGGAAAATACTCCTGAACTACTTAATTTAAAATAACACACTGCAGATATTGCAGTTTATAACAAATTCCACTCCACACTCCAACACGACCTTTTGCGCTCCTTTCTTTTATGTTGTTTTAATCTTCATTGTAACCATCACATAATAAAAGATGCTCGAAAATATGTTTAATGAGCGCTTACCATTAGGGGTATAGTCAAATATCTGAGTGATATGCGCCCCTTAAATCGTGGAAAACACAAATTTCGAGTTTATTTTAAGACTTCTTGCTCTTACACCCCAAGAGAATTTAGAAAATGACTTAACGCTAAATAAACTGGTGTTTTCCAGGATTTAAGGGACGATATATCAAAACTGGAGGATAAATTTAGGAGCAGTGGGCATTTTATCGTTTTTATCGGTAACTAGATCGAAATGAAAATAAACGTCGAGGGGGTAACCACTCTGGAAATACATGTACGTTTTACTGTGGAAATCGCAGAAATCACTTCTGAAATCGCGGAAATCACTTCGAAATCGCGTAAGAAATCGCAGAAATCACTTCGAAATTGTGTAAATCAGTTAAGGAATCGTGGAAATCAGTTATGAAATCGCAGAAATCTGCTAAGAAATCTTGTGGAAATCATCGGAAATCAGTTCAAAAATACTCTGCCGGAAATCTTCGCCAACTTTCGTCGTGGCTCAAGTTACTCATGGAGTTACTGCGAGAGTTACTGGAATCGTCAGTCGTAAATCGTAATTCATTTGGTGTTGAACCATTTTTTAGGTCTGTGTTAGCTGAGAAAAACGCGCGCAAATTCAAGGTTCTCCAGTTACTTTGATCTAGATTGAACCTTCCTATCGGCCTTAACGGCAACAGAAGTGACATTATGGAAACAAAATTCTGAATGCGTTCCATGAAATAGTTATTTGACAACATGTTTGATGCGATTTGATCCTGTGGTTTTTCTATGTGTTACTCTCAAGTTAGACTTAGAGGTAGTGCAGAAAAATGAAGACTTTTTCACATTCCTATAGGTCTAGAAGTTGGTTAATTGGCGGTCAAATATTAGTTAGGGACTTTCTTACAGATTTCAGTTAACTTATTTGACAGATAATTTCAATGGAAATAAATGTATTCATATTGCAGCGAACATTCCAAAAATTTCTATAGATATCGAAGCGCCATGAAAGATTAGTAATCGGCGATACAGAACGGAGGCGGATGTGACACAATCCCGGAAATATGACGTATTTTGTTCTGGAATGTTCGTAACCGCTCGCGAACACTCGACTTTATTATATAAGCAAATTGGATTGCATTATACGACATTTCCAACTTCGATATTTTTGAGTTATTGTTATAAATTGTAAGTGATAAATAATAATTATCGTTATAAATTAATTCGTCTTAAGACAGTTATAAATTTATTATCATGACAGCCGAGCGTATGTCTCGTCAAAACCAAAAAGTGATAACGAAATTTAAATCTTATGTGCAATTATGTGCAGATCTGGATTCAACAAATTGAATAGACATTTAAAAAAAATCACTTTGTATAGGTGATGTTTTCGTAAACAATATTCTTCACAAATTCAAAAAAATATCAATTCAGTCTGCTTAATAGCATTTTCTTACCACACCAAAACTGAAACTGAGAAATTATATTTACTGAACAGTGAACAGGGCGAGGCGAAGCCGAGCTACGAACTGTTACGAAACAGAGTGAGGCGAGGCGGCAAACCCGCCGGAGCCGAGCGAATGTCTCCTCAAAACCAAAAAGTGTTATCAAAACTAAAAAATCTTAGAATAAAAAATGTAGAATTATGTGCAGATCTGGATTCAACAAGTTGAATAGACATTTAAAAAAGGTGATGTTTCCATAAACAAAAATATTCCTCACAAATTCAAAAAAATTATCAAATCAGTCTGCTTAGTATCATGTTCTTACCACACCAAAACTGAAACTGAGAAATTGTCCTTGATACATGATATATGGTACATAGGTCGAGTAATCGAAATCAGGAAATTAAACACCGCATGTGAACAGGTCTACAAGATGAAATTTCTAAAACACGATCTTGACTCATACATATGGGCGAAAGTTGAGGACATCCAAAATGTAGAAAGATCCTACATATTCTATGGACCTGTGGACTTAAAGGGTAGTGGTCCATTTACCCTAACAAGATATGAAAAACAGAAAGTAGAAAAAATATTTAAAAAAATTAAAAGTAGCGCTGTAAATATTTAGCAATACTTCACATACGTCCTAGACATAAATAATACGTTTTATGCGAGGTTTTATGTCTATATTTTTGTTATAGCTTGGGCGCTAAATAAAACGTCATTATTATTTTACTTTTATTTTATTTACCGTGCATTTTTAGCGGTATTTCTATTCATGAAATCAAACTTCATTCTATCCCAAGGATAGGAATTTCCTGGCTAGATTAAGTTTCAAGTAAACTGCTTTTTGCAATCAGTCCGTCAGGTAAATTGAGATTTTCAGGGAGCCATAGAGGTTTTTAGAAATATTATACCAGTTGCTAATATTACTATTGGTATTATCAAAACTTGGTTAAGATACTCGTTTAATTTCTATAGCGAAATCTTTATATCTTTGTATCTTCTCTTGTTGTGTTTTAATAATATTATTGGATAGAGAACAACCATCATTAGAAAGGGTTTCTTTACTTGTTTTGTCGATGTGAAGTCAAGATCACGATAGAGTGCTTATCAGATCTAATATTGCGATACATTAACATTCGATTCCAAAACAAATGATGGTAGATATTTATACTATGCTTTCAAAGATTTTAGCAAATGGTATTATTGTGCAAATTTACTAAATATAATATTAATATTATTCTTATTATTTTGTGAGCACTTAAGAAAAGGCTGGTTAATTAAATACTTTTATTATTAGTTATTAGCTATTCATTATCTGCAAACTGAACTTTAAAATGCAACGCAATCTAGGTGTGATTTCATTTGCAGACCAAAAAGGTACATAGTGACGACGCAATACGTATCTACAAATATGATACCACTATAGGTTCGTATTTGCCTTGCATTTTTTACCTTACAACACCACCACACGCCACAAATCCTACGTAACTTTAAAGAAATTATAGAAATCATTGCATAATATAGGGAAATCGCAAATGATTTCCGGGAAATCAATGAGAAATCGCAAGTGATTTCCAGGAAATCGTGGAAATCAACCAGAAATCCCAAGTGGTTTTCGAGAAATCAACGAAATCGCTTAAAAATCGCAAGTGATTTCCATATTTCTAGAAATACGTGTACGTTTTCACTAGAGTGGTTACCCCCTCGATAAACGTGTAAGAAAATGTAGCAAACGAGCTCCTGCGTATGGCTAATGGCGATAGCATGTGAAATACTAAATTTTGAACCTGGTGTTTTGCTTTTATCTTTTCATTTAAATGTCCACATAAATAAGAAAGTTGGCACTGCGCATGAGCAACAGTAAATTATGCAATTAGTGTTAGATTTGCGTTTATTCCAAGTGCTTCGGCGGTCCATTCGTTTTCAAGATATCGTACTAACGGATAGACATCGCACAATTATAAACGCACTAGGAGCTCGTTAATAATTGAAAAATGTTGGTTATTTGAAGTATTTTGGCTATAGTGCATTAAGAACTTTTATAGAGAATTTAATAAGCTTTCATATTATGTATATCTGAAAAATGTGATGTTGTTTTGTGTAATTGCAGATTAGGATTCATTAAAAAAAATTCCGTTAAGCCGCTTGTGACAAGATGCGAAGAGTGCACTTTCAAATTTGTTTTTTCGATTTTAATAGCCCTTATGGACATTTCATGCTTTAACGAGAATACAAACATGAAATAATCTTTAATTTCTGATCGAATGACGCCAATACCAAGTCTGTAAGTGGTGCAGTTCCGGAGCCTTTGTGACACAGACAGACAGACATCAAGAGCGCAAAAGTGTACTTATTTTTTGAAGTGCACCACAAATACACAATTTTGAAATATCTTTTTAAATAACCTCAGTAAAAAATAAAAACGATGTTGCAAAATTTCGTTTTTTTCCGGATATCTCCGAAAGTAGTCTGAATTTTTTTAATTTTTAAAACATCTTGTTAAACCTCAAAATACGCAACTTTGCTAAACTTAAACTACCTACCTATCTTTTACAGTTCCCGAGATCTCCATGGTGGCCATCGAATTTGAATCGGCCTGTATAGTGTGAACTTGTAAAAAAAATTCTTTCTTGAAATATGCTCGGAAATTAAGTTATTAAGGTATTAAGTTCAGTAACAAACAACAAAAAGTGTGGTGTTCTTCAGATCATGCATTAAATTTTGAATTAATGCCGTCTCGACTCTTGAATGCAGTTAATGTTGTAAGTGTAGTTAATCATCAGTTAATGTGCGATGAATGCAATAAATGTTGAATTAATGCGGTTAAGACAGTAAATGTTTAATTTGGTGTACACGATTTTCCGTAGTGGTTTACCCCTCGGTTTCAGCATAGTGTACTTCGAGGTGTACTTACAGTATGGTTTCAGCTAGGGTTTCAGTCAAGAAACACAGTGGTCTTATTCTGATACCTATAATGTCATTAAACGCATCAGGTGATGCATTTAAATAATTCTGATCGTCACAATTACCCTCGCAATTACCGAAAGCTGTTGAACAGTATAACCCGAGGTACCCAACTTTTCCGCAACCACAGTTCAATTACAAACAAGTAAAAAGATTTTCGCGAGTGACTTCAGCGCATTTTCCGTGCATTGTTCAGTACTTGCTTCCCAAAAGGCCATTGTGCACTATGTTTTTCTTTACTTGAGGCATCTATGGTTAATATTTCAAAGAAATATCTCCATAAATAAGAATGTTGATATTGCGCAGCCAGCGCATGCGGACACTAATCGTCAAGAGTTTTCTTGGCTGAGTTACCAGAGCTATAAGCTAACGCATGCAAAAAGAACGAACTAAATATCTTGAAAACTGCGAGGAAAACTGTATGAGTAGTTAAGGCATCGAACGGGCGGACAGATAGAGAAAGTGTATGCAATAGCGCACCCAACTTCATTGGAAAATGCCCTAAAAATAGAGTTGAGTAGACCTCGGAGTAGACTAGATATTAGGTGCGGATGAAGAGGAGTTTTCCTGATTCCAAAATTTGACCTCGCAATGTCCATTCCCAGTCTAGAGAGCCAAGCTCTTTACCCAGCCTTACTTGCACGATAGCGGCACTACCTAGATATTGGCGGAAGAGAAGATATTTCTACAGAACTTGCTTTACTGGTGCTTTATACATAGCCAGCGAAAACTGATATGTACCATTAAGTAGATTGATAAAAGACACTAAACCTTCCCCATACCAAAAAAAAGGGAAGGTTTAGTGTCTTTTATCAATCTACTTATTCACTATCACCCCGTTTTGAGTCGTTATAAAGATGGATAGCTACCAATTATTATGTACCATTAATATTGAAAATCACTGGGAAAATCACCCCAGGAGAACATTCTCTGTACTAAAAACATGAGCGCACGTAACTAATTCCGAGACTAATTCCTTATTATTTCAACTGATGTGAAAAGCGAGCTGAAAAGTAACTGAGGTGGTCCAATCACAACCAGGCATTGCATATGTAAAAATAACGATTTTCACAAGTTGGATACGAGCTTTGCGAGGAATAAAATCGAGAATAAAATGTTTGTATTTTAGCGTTTCCAGCGAGGTTTCCAGGTTTTAAAAAGTAAATGTGTGTTCCTGCAATCTATATTACTAAGACATCTATGTCTTCACTTAGAATAATGCTTCTTCTTTGTAACAAATCATGTCTAATTAGTGTACCTTTTGCATGCTCCTCGTATCGCTCGAAATTGTTTGTCGTATAGGTAGACTGGCTTTCAAGATTGTAGCGTGACCTTGGGGAAATAGCAATCACTTTTGGCTTTTCGCGAGGCTTTTCGAGAAGAAATTGAATTTCGCTGTGCGCATGGTACCGATTAGGTCGAGTACCTAGTATTAAATCCGGTATAATAAGTGTGTGCGAAGATCTCAAGGATCGTTGGGTATTCAGTTGTATCGGATTTTTTATTATTTTTTTTCATTTTTATTTTTATTTTTATTTTTTTTAAATTATTATTACTATTTTATTTTTTGTTGTTGTTTTGTTAGAATTATAGAATTTAGGACTCGGCCACACTTGACTAGACGAACGGCGTACAGACACACTAATCGTTACTTGATTTTAATCCGTGCGATTAGTTAATCAGGCTAGACCTGAGTTCTGGCAAGAATGACCGGACTATACTAATAGACCGGGGGATAATGACAGATTTTTGGACGTGATTTCTTACAGTATGCCTCTTGGAGTATATTGAGGTGTGGATATTCTAACGTTAATAACACAACTATGAATGAATCACTCCGTGTTCTTCATATAATATGCCGTTATTTTCTTCAGTATGCTACGAAGCTCTGGATAGGACACATAGGAAATTGTTTTGTAAATTACAGTTGTAACTGGGAATTATATACCGGGTGGTGCGTAGCGCGACGCAGTATAGGGATTTCAATGGTAATTTCTTTGTAGTCAAATACTATTAGCTCCCCTAATTATTTTAGAGTAAAAGTCAAAATATGTTTCTTTTAGAGAAAAATTCTGCATTTGTTCATACTATTAGGTAATTATAATTTTCCGTTTTTCAAAACCGTAGAAATCGACAAAATAAAAAGGTTCATTTTACAATAAATCAAATATGCCTTGGAATTTACTAAAAAAAACAGCGATCACGTTTCATTATTTGCCTTTGACGTATATTTAAAGAACTGCAAGTGCAATAACGTTCAAAATGTCCCTCAAAACCATCAGGAAAACGACAATACATTTAACGTTTTGACTGCAGTAGCGGAAAGTCCGGAGCAAATCTTCTCCAAATCAGTTTTTTTTCCTCGATTATGTAGGTACTTTGGTTCGGAAAATGATAAACAAATAGTATCTGATGCAGATGCAGCATACATTCTCTAAAAAAACATTACCCTAAGATGCCTTTTATTGCATGGGTTAGTTAAAACAGAATTAAATATGAAAATCGTTCGACGTCAAACAACGATAACTTAGATGCGATGCGCTTCTAGTTTGTTGAAAGATTCCAAAGCATCACTGATTTATAAAAATGTATTTTTTATTTTGTCGATTTCTACGGTTTTGAAAAACGGAAAATTATAAGTAATAGTATGAACAGATGCAGTATTTTTTTCTCTAAAAAAAACGTATTTAGACTTTTGCTTAGGGGAGCTAGTAATTGACTATAAAGAAATTACCATTGAAATCCCTATGCTGCGTTGCGCTAGGCACCACGCTGTATATTACCTAAATACATCTATATGAAGTGAAAAACAAAGAGGCATACTGTATCAATACACGAAAATTTGTTTAACAATTTTGCAACTTCTGTTGCGTATGCCTGCACGTTTTACCATTGAATTTTATTGTCCCACTCGTTATGCCAATATAGAGCATATAGATCATACGTTATCATAAACTGCATGGGAACTTTTATATATGAAGAACACGGAGTGATTCATTCATAGTTGTGTTATTAACCTTAGAATATCCACACCTCAATATACTCCAAGAGGCATACTGTAAGAAATCACGTCCGAAAATCTGTCATTATCCCCCGGTCTATAATAATCGAGATAATAATGACTTTATTAGAGCATATTGACAAGAAAAGAAAAAATATATTTCATATATCAACTATTAAAGTCCCTTAAAAATCTCCACAATTGCTAAACAATCAGTCGCACCCCTCGGTAAACTGCATTATAGTTTGTTGCTGGCTGATGACTAAATGGCGAAAGAACAGTTCTAGACAATGAAACTATGATTTTGCCTCTTCAAACCGCTTCAAACGTTCTATTAATTGTGTTTGAAATAAGAAAGACCCGAGGGACATCGACTATGAGCATTCCAGAAACGGTAAGAGACGAGGTTAGATACACTAATTTGGTTAAATTAAATGGGAGAAAATAGCTATTTTTGTTGGCTTTAATATTTTACCTTGAGTAAAACCACTTCACCAAAGCAACTTTTAATGCTCTTTAAGGTAACGTTTCGTCTTTGCGGAACCCTCGGCGAAACCATCATGTTTTTTAGCGCATTTTTGCAAATTTATTTGTAAAAAGTAGCTTTTTATCTCACTTTGGCTGGCTGGATGGCTGGCTGGCTGGCGGCAAATGTGGGCGCGTAGAAGAACTCTTGTAGAAAGGCAACGGGTGTACGTGTATCTACAAGGCCGTGAAATTTGTCAACCTTAGGGACATGGCTACATGATGTGGGGCTGGCGACATCTGGGCGTCATCCTCGAGCGTAGTATACTAACGTGAAGGTTTTTCAGTTTTTTCCTATCTTCTACTACAGTTTTGGTCCGATTCTTTTCAAATTGGTGTCGTCGGAAAGATGTTGTAAACGCGCACAACTCCTGCGTGGCGGAATTTTGTTTTTTGTTCTAGGGGCGAAATTAATGACTTTTTGCGAGGCGCGCGCGCGCGTCTTCGAGAAGTAGTCAACTTCGGGCGCCTTTTACCTTCCGTTACGAACTCACGCGGTTTAACGTTTCGTAAATCTCGAATCGCTGTGTCTCTTTCTCGTGTCGCCAATAGAAGCGAATTGCGGGTGGGTGAACGGGACGTCGGAAGTGGCTACCGTCAAAGGGAATGTGGTAGCCCCCGACACGATTTTAACTTTAACAGTGAATTGCGGGTGCACGCGGAAACTGGGAAACGGTTAGTGAATGTAGTAGCCTTCGACAAGATCTGTTATTGATGGTTGAGTCGAAAGTGGTTACTAGAATACTGATCTGCCACACAAAAATGCGTTGAAGTCCCTTCGATCTCACACGAGGACTTTGATAATTTTTTAAATACGGGTCTGATATTCCGATATCATATTCTTAAAACCTTGTTTATTCTGAATTCAGTGATGTATAACACTAACACTTGATGGTTTAATTGCGGTTTACCGCCCATGTCGAAGTGATCAAATGTAATGTCGTCTTGCCAACAACACAATCAGGATTTCGGTCTAGAGTTTCTAGTGCTGTTGCACTTACTCAATATATCCTTGATGCTATATTGACCGCGATAGATACGTAAGCGTACTTTATTTACTGTACATGAGAAATCATAATATTGTGCTATCAATCTTAGGCAATGCATGTAGATGTATCTGCTATTCTACTAGAAGGGAATTTCTCCAAAATCTTGTACTTGGTGTACCTTAAGGATCTATGTACACAACATGATTTACTCATGTATCCAAGTAAAGTTATTTTTGGAAAACAAAAAACCGTGAGATAGTGCAGGGAAATGTGAAAATTTGCTCAAGAATAAAGTATTAACATTTCTAAAGGTGTAACAAAATGAGGAAAGCTTCTTTCAAACATAAAATATTAAAACCCTTATATCCTGCTACTTCTTACTTTTTCATTCTCATCTCCTGTATGGAGTAACTTTGTGGGGAAATGCTCCCAAATCGAACAAAGCTTTTATTATGCAGAAGAAAGCGATAAGAGTTATTGTAGGTGCCCAATTTAGAGCTCACTGCCAGCGATATTTCCGTCAACTTCGAATTATGCCGCTGCCATCAATATTCATGTATGCTACTCTTTTAGAAATTCACAAAAAGTTATCTGCATTCCCACCTAATGACACTACACACAGTTACAACCGAGTAGGAACGCAAAAATCTGACCAAACCAATAGACCAAAAGCTGCGTACGCCCATGAACGTTTAGTAGCACTAACCAATGCACCTAGTCTCGAAATTTGTGCCGCCAACGTTCTGCTAACTTCACGGACCCATTCAGTGGTTCAATTTTTGTGTGCCGCCATTTGCGATGATCTCAACCAAAACAACGGTATGTCTGGCGTTATGTTCGACATGTGTGAAGAAGATGAAAATGTTAGTAAGGTTGGTGAATTTCGACGATAGTTGGAATAGAGGAGGAGGCTATCGTGAAATTGGTCCCTCAGCATATTTGTGCACAAAATTACGCACAGCCGATTTGTTTATATTTCTGTTGGACAGGCGTGTGCAGTTAGGGCCAACCTCGGGGTCAACTTTTGAGAAGTAAAACTAAGTAAATAATAGATGCGGTAATGTTCATTTAAAGATAAATTTCATTGTTTATTTAATGCTTATTGTGTATCAAATATAAGCATAGTGTAATAATAGAATTACACTATGATATAAGTAACCGAGCGTTTCAGAAGTTTGTCTCAAAGTTCATGTGATATAGGTCTTGTTCGAGTCTATACGTACAATCGGATAGTATTTGTTTATTTACTTATCTATTTACATTAGTTTACATTTCATGTTGAAGGATCGTGTATATTCAAGGACGTCTATATTACGATTTATTTTTGTGCTATTCATGAATACAAATAATTTTAGATCGCCTTTAGAATTCTTTCCGCTTTGATTATATTCAAAGGTTTTTTGTATAGCATTTTACTACAATGAAAAATTAGTATGCACAGGAGGTGTATACATACCTACGACGCGACGTTAGTTTCGGTTATTGCTGTGTACTGTGCCCGAGACTGTGCCACTACCATTGCAGTTACTACTTATTATCAGTATTATCATATCACCGTTAGATGAAGTTCTCGATTCCTTCACTCAACGTTATCACTGTGGTTCATGTGCATTGTGCATGTAGGTAAAGTGCAGCTGCAGTTTCAATTTAATTATTTTAGATTCTCTCCCTACACGAGTGAAATATGGGAGGTATTTGATTACTTACACTTTCACATTGTTCTTTAATTGGAGGAAGATACATATGTTTTAGGATCTTTTTTTAAGAGCTACAGAAAAGTCACGCAGAACAAAATTTATGTTAATCCCTATTGGTGAGCATATAAATAAGACAACTATCACTTCAACCCTCATCTACTCATAACTAGAGACCGGATTTCTTGCTTTTATGCATTACGTAAATATTGTCTGCAGCTCAAAATAAAGCCATAATTTGCACGGACTAACAAAAATAAATCGCATTGGCGCAAAGAAAATAGCGCATATTTTGCATTTTTGGGGTTTTTGTGCATATTTAAGATAGATTTGCATTTTATTAATTTTTTGAACCAATTTTATTACAAAACAAGTTTCCAGTGGTAGATACTAATTGCAACAATTATATTTTTATTTATAAATTGTAAAGATAAACAAATCAAATTTATTATTCAAATAAAAATTATAATATAAGATAGAAACAGAACAAAAGAAAACAAGAAAAATAGAAAAAAAAACAAAGAGAATAAAAAAATCTCGAAAAAAATAAACGATATACAAAAAAAATATGGCGCCCAAGTTTGTTAAATTATAAAACGTCAGCGGTGTTCAATTCAGAATTAATTTATAATGCAAGCAAACTTTCAAGTTCTACAAATAAGATGACGAATGTTGGCTGGGGAAAATGTTGAACATTTAAATGTAGAACCTCGTCTGATACCTCAACTAATGTACGCTCTAATTACTCGTGTCGGTGCGGAAAGATGTTTCTCTGTGTATAACAACGTACTAAGTAATAGGCGAACACATTTTAAGATGGACCACTTGGAACAATTAATCATAAATTGTTTTAATACAGCTTATGTTTAAATAGTTTGAATTAAAAAAGTTTCAATAATTTTTTGTGCATTATTTAATTTTTCATGCATAGCTTCATGCTTTTTTGCGATATTTGTTGTGCTTATATACAGGGTGTTTTTTTGGGAGCTTTAGTTAAAAGTTTCTGGGAAAGTAAAATAGGTAGGTTTTTGAAAATTTGTACTTAGGAGTTACTCTGAAGGCCGAATCTATGTAAAATATTTTAAAAATGGCCGCACTTCCGGAAACACCGGAAGTAGATAGTAACTTCGTTATTTTAAATGGCAACCCCTAAAAAAAGTTAAGTTGCGTACGACCGCCCCTATGGATATCCAAATTTATGAAACTTCAAAGACTAAAAACTCAGTTTTTTTAAATGGAATGACTATGTTCTTACTATTCCATGAGATAGAGCATCGAAATGGGCATATTTTGACAATACATGTTTCTATCTTTAACAGTTTCTGACTTATTCCCATTTTATTGAATTGACACTATTTTTTTCGGATTTTCTCTCGGATTTTCTTTTTAGTAGTCGGCCATGATTCTATAACAATTGAATTTTAAACAAATCTAGTGACACTAATCCATCACCCACTGTTATAGGTTAACGTAAGTTTTTCAAAAATCGAAAAATGACTCGCAGTGGTTCAGTGGCGTCGCTAGAGTACGATGCGCCGGGTAGCAAAACAATTAATGCGCCTTTCTCCAAAAATAAAAAATAAAGATAACTCGTATACACATGCAGGTGCAGGGCAATAATGATAACGTTCAATGCTTCGCATCGCTTCCTTGCACGTGCACCTCGCATGACTTCATTTAGTTGAAATGTGATATTGTCGTTTCGAGATACAATAGGCCTTTATGTTAAATAAAGGTCTTTCTTTTATACATAAGCTTACAGGTTTACTGTATCACAGTTGGATAATTAAATTTAAATCTTGTAAGATTATTTTTGTTGAATTTTTGCTACTCTGATTAATCCCAACCGCGATGTAAATGTAAGTAATATAATAAATAAACCAATAAACGATACTAACCGCGGCGCCTTTCGGTACTTGGCGCCGGGTAGCAATTGCAACCCCTACTACCCCGATAGCTACGCCACTGCAGTGGTTTCACCTATTTTGGAATTTAATTGTTATTTATGGTGAAATGGGCAGAATCGCGGCGCGTGCTTTCCGTACATTCATTCTAAAACTGGAACGAAATTGTATGAATTTTGGAAATTTTGTACCCCTAATGCACTACAAACGGTTGAAGCACAAGTGATACAAAGCTCTACAAGAGAATATTTAAGAAAATGAATTGAATTGCAAATGCAAGATTAACAAATTTTTCAAAAATTTTCCGTCCTATATCCTTAATAAATGAGTTATTTATTAATGAATTATTTAGACTAGAACTAGAATCAATGGTATTAAAGACTCCATTCCTTGATTTGTTTAAAATTCGATTGTTATAAAATCATGGCCAACTACTAAAAAGAAAATGCGAAAAAAAATGGCATCAATTCCGAGATCAATCCAATGAAATGGGAATAAATCAGAAACTGTTAAAGATAGCTATAGGAACATGTAATATCAAAATATGCCAATTTCGATTCTCTATCTCATGCAATATTAAGAACATGGTCATTCCATTTAAAAAAAACTGAGTTTATAGACTTTGAAGTTTCTTCAATTTGGATCTCCATAGGTGCGGTTGTACGCAACTTAACTTTTTTTTAAGTACACTAAAAGAAAGCCCTATTCATTCTCTATGCACTGATAAAAATGGGTTGCCATGACTATAACCGTTTTCAAGTAATCAATTATCAAGGTACCATCTGCATCCGCCATTTTTTTTCTTAAAGTCAAAATAACTTAAAAATCATAAATGGCAGATATCGACATATGGGTATCAAAAGAACTGAAATTTCACGTAGAATCCAAAAATGCAATAAAAAATAGGGGTTGCCATTTAAAATAACGGAATTACTATCTACTTCCGGTGTTTCCGGAAGTGCGGACATTTTGAAAATATTTTACATCGATTCGGCCTTCAGAGTAACTCCTAAGTACAAATTTTCAAAAACCTACGTATTTTACTTTCCCAGAAACGTTTAACTAAAGCTCCCAAAAAAACACCCTGTATGTGCATTTTTGACGTGTTTTCATGCATAGAAGTCCGGTCCCTACTCATAACTGTCTTTATACACGAGGGCTATCCAGAAAGGAACAGACGTTTGTAAATAGAACATTAAGAAAGTGTAAGAAACAACTTGTATTATATACATTTGGAAGCTACACTCTTTGGCTATTTTTCAACATAGTCGCCATTCATGTTGAGGCACTTACCATCGAGCTTATCATAGCATGGTATATAAGTGTTTTGATTCCAACTTAGTATAAAACCGACGCCTGAGATTTTAACCTGCATTGCCACCTCTATTGGCCTATTGCCATGCTATGAGAAGTGCCTCAATTGGAATGGCGCCTGTGTTGATAAATAGCCCAAGAGTGTAACTCCCAAATTTATATAATAAATGATTTTCCTTCGGATTTTCCTTACAATTTTAAAATTTTTTTATTTCAAAACGTCTGTTACTTTCTGGACAACCCTCGTATTATAACTATTTACAAAGATGTATGAGGATCTCGTAAATCGTAAGAGATACAAAGTCGCTTAAATTGGCAAACAATTGCAGAATTTTATTTAGATTAAGTTTCCCTTTCAGAGTTTCTTCTAACTGTACAAGTAACGAAGTTATGTTCAAAAAACCGAAAATTTCATTTTCGAACATGCGCTGATATAAAAAATAGTTACCTATTTATATTATTAGTGCGGGAACAGTTATTTTGCAGATGAGCGTGAAGCTTGGCGCGCGAGTGCGCAACGAGCGACGCATGTCGCGCGAATCAAGCAAATACTGTTCACGCACGTAACATGCATTCTGTTTTTTGCACGGATTAGTTAAATCGAATTTATATAAATTCAAATCCTTTTCGCGAGATTTTTGCGACATTATAATTCTTTTGAAAAAATCAAGTCCTCTATGCCGATAAAGTAGAAATCTAGAAATTTAAAATGTCAATTTATTGTTCAAAACTTCTGGTTTAAGCTTATTTTTGCCCCTGTACTACAGGAAATGATGTGAAGTGTATTTCTTTTTTCTTTTTTACTCTTCCATCATACCACTTCTTAGTTTATGATCCGCACTAAATAAATAATTTCGTTGAATTTTTAGGCACTAGTGCGCGAAAGTAGATAGTCAATTGTAAAATTGACGTTCCCGACGTTCGTGTTTTATTGGGAAACCGCGATTTAGAACGAAGGAGTGCAAAATAGTATATTAAAGTACAAGTGTCATTTGACGAAGATTTTCGCACGAGGTAGTTTGCCGCATAAGCCGCGTAGCGGCGAATGCGGCAAAAGCCGAGTGCGACAAGTAGACAAATGACACGTGCGCTTTATACTATTTTTTCTATTTCGACTTTTATTTTAAATAATAAATGATACAAATTATAAATATTGCTCTTGTACCCCACCAGAGATCCAAGAGATTGCCAATGAAGTGACGTTAAATTTACTGCCTGTAAAATCGAAAGTAAAGTACGAGGAGTACCGAGTACAAAATTTTTGAAAACTGGCTGGCCGAGAAGGGAGTTCAAAAAGTAAGCAAGAATGTACTGCTGGCATATTTTACTACCCTAAGTAAAAATAAAAAAAGTTCTACCCTTTGGAGTATATATTCAAAATTAATCGGATTAATGCAATCGGCCAAGTTCCTCATACGTTATTTACACTTTACAGGTTATGTTTAGTTTTGATTTGGCGGATACCGTTGACGGCAAAAAAACGAGGGGTACCAATCCAACAAAATAAAAAAAATAATACGTTACTATTTCTTTCAGCATCATTTCTGTCTAGAAACGCACGCAAACTGGGCCAATCAAGTACGGTTTCGGTATTGTTTCCACATCGAAATAGAAAAATTGTTTTAACAACCCTTAGTAATTTTTTCTCAGCTTTCTGGAAAAGAAAATTTTTATCACTTGTGAGTTTCGAGTAAATCACATCAATTTTATTATTTCTTATGGACGCCATATTAGAGTTTTATGTTATTCGATAGAGATAAAAATTACATAATCAGCGATAATAAACACTTAGTATTTCATTTGGGAATCAACCTTTAATTTTTGCCTCGAAGTTTACAATGTATTTCTTATGGCAATAATTAGTGCCAAGTTAGTACTTATTGTTATAGCAACTCTCTGTTTAAAACTTATTCAATTGTGTTTAATCATTTATCCGAACCCTTTGAAATGGGGAAAGAGTGTATACCGTTTGTGAAATTAGTGCAGTTACTACTGTGTACCTTTGGTCGCCTCAACTTTGGTGGTGCAAAACAAACGTTCGCGTTATTATAGCGTATGCGTCCTCTATCTTTATTTCTTGCTCTGAGCGTGCGTTGGTGTCTAATACAATACATATGTATCAGAGGTTGTTATGTCTGCAATTTTCTTTTGGTCGATCGTTTAGATTTACAATCGTAACACGTTTTCATCAACTTAAGACCTTCTGCAGAGCCACCTCTAAAAAGCATTATGCGGATCACTCTGTAATTGGGCGCAAGCCTATTGAGGGCCCAGGACAAGAGAGGGATAATAAATAAATAAATAAAATATCCTGAAGATTAGGAAACAAATCTTTCAACGTTTGCGATGGCACAGGTTAGCGCATTTTTTATGTGGCAGATCAGTCAAGACTTCGAACTGAGCAATTCAGAAATCTAATGCCGAAAAGGGGAAGGTTTGTAAAATACGCACAAACGACCAACCGTCAGTTAACTAGTGAAACTATGATCTCCTTTTTGCTAGTAGAACTCGAATTTTACAATTAGAAGTAGTAAACCTTTCACTGGCACCAGAACTATAAGTTTCTAATTAAGTAGCTGAACTTTATTTATGTTTGTGAGACTTACAGACCTTATGGTGGGACCTCGGGTGGGACGCACCTAATTACACTTGTATGCGCTACTTCATTTATGGAGGAATGTGCCGTATACATTTCAACTTGTTCATTTAAATGATACAGAGACAAACACCGATTCGATGGGGTGTGACATGCCTCGGTGCATGATATATTCTACCTGGAAAAGATTCGTTTGCTGCCCGCAAAGCGAAAGTCTGAATATCAGAAGACGCATTGGGAAGCTAAGGGCGTTGGCCGACGATCAAACGTGCAAATCGAGGTGCAAATTTTTCAACTAAAAAACCTGTCGACGTGCACGGACACGGCTGAAAATTTACATAGATATCCAGGACCTTGAGAAGATGCAGTAAAAGAAATTTTCAGAAGAGTTGCTAATAATACCGACAAATTTTGCGTATAGATCAGTGGCGTAGCCAGGAACTTGGTTTGGGAGGGGCGGATGTGCGTACGTTGTCGAAGGCGGTGATAAAAAATCAGCTACCTACGTACGATTCAGTTCCATTTCGCAAAAATTGATTTAATTGTACACAAATATGACATGTCCGGGTGGGGCTATAGCCCCAATAGCCCCCCCTGGCTACTCCCCTGGTATAGAACAAAGTATGTGAACAATGTCAGAAGTTACAGTAGAAGAGATTATGACAAAAATTGGGTCCCAAACAAGCGGCGCAGCATCTGGTCACTTTTCTTTTGATTTTCACATCGTACATATTTTAGACTCGATTTTAGAGCATTGCTGACAATTTATCTGATTAATCAAGGGGGATTTGAGAAACTATATTAAAATGTCAGAAGTCAATAAAGAAGAATTCATAATATTAATTAATCTATTGTAACGTTTGCAACATTCTGCGCGACTTTTATTATGTTTAAACAAAGCATATACGTTTAAATATAAGTGAAATCTAATGTGTTACTTTTTGAATTTTCGAAAAAAAGTACGAAATAGTCGAATAGGCAATGTTTTATGAAGCTGTATTCTCTTTGAAATGACTGAGTTCACTGTGTACTATCCAAGGTACTATCATTGAATAATAAATCTTTTTTGTACTCATTGAATGGAAAGAAGGGGTTATGCGCGTTCTTCGGTTGGTAGTACTTATTGAAGTCAACGAACGTCATGTCATGATTAACTGTCATCTGCTGTAAAATCAATTAAACCGTTGGTTGAGAGTATTTAGTGCGATTAATCGGAAACAGACGTACACTAAGTTTTACGTAAATATATAAACAAGAACTTATAACGCAATCAAATTATTTTTCAGAATTGGAACTCAAGAAAAAGTAAAATTGATTGTTAAAACATCTTAAAATGTGACCAGTGATATTCTGCAACTATTCGCATATGCAGTTTAAGCAAGCACATATTAACACACACAAAGCTTCCAAGGATTTTAAATGTAACGAGTGTATTTACGCAACTCAAGATATTCAGTGCAAACGATGCAATGCCGTGACCAGTAGCACTCATTGCAAAGGCAAAATATGTATTAACCAAAGATGTGGAAGTTTTAAATGTGCCCAGTGCATTATTAAAAGTGGGTAGTTACAAAATTATGTTACCAACCAAACATATGATTGTGTTACCAACTCATGATTAAAAAAAAGCTAATTTACAAAACTATTAATTTTGACCTTTTTTTACGTAATTCGTTACAAAAAATATTGTACCTAACTCTTTCGGAAAGAATTTTCCCGCATTCGCACTAAATGCAGCACTCCCTACGGTCGTGCTGCAAACAAAGTGCTCATGCGGGAAAATTAACTTACCGAACTTGTTAGGTAAATAACTATATTATTCAATGGTACTATTTGAAAAGAGAAACCAGTAGAGGGGGAAGCACATTTCCGTAGGAGATCGAAACGGATCGAAACCCGTTGATGGTCTGTGATCGTAACAGTAGTTTGCCTACACCGTTGCAGATTAGTTTTTAGCTCGGTTTTTAGATATAATTTGTTAAATGTGCTCTAAGCTGACATTTTAATTACTAAAAGTTTCTAAATACATCGTGGAATGTTTTTAATCCTCGGATTTTTGTAAAGATAATCTTTTCATGTTTGTGTACATTTGTTGTTTTTAATTTTCTCAATTTTTCAAAATATCTCGAAAAATTTTGAAATTTTAATTTTTTTAAATTTTTCTGACGATCTAATGTTGATAAACTTATGTTTTATTTGAATTTTACACTTTCATTTTTCGGAATTTTCTCGATTTTCGCAATTTTCAATTTTTCAAATATTTGTTAATTTTTACAATTTGATACATGCATTTGTTATATATAATCCGATCTTTCCATTATTTTTTAATTAACCTAAGTCCGGTATTAGACCATAGCATACCATAAAGGATATTTGACAAAGATCTTTTATAAAAAAACTGAAAGAATTGATCTGAATTCCGTCCAGAGACATTCGAAGAAATTTGCGCCTGTTAGAGGAGAATGGGCCACTTACAAAATTCGATAGTATAGTATTGAGTTGTAACTTATACAACCCGTTCTTCATTTAAAAAATTCACAGATTTCGCAATCCTTGCAACCATCGGAGACATTGGAAGTGATAACGTATAAAGCCATAAATAACGGAATAATCTTGCTTCTGAATAATAAGCGGCGTAACATGCTTATAATACTATCACGGGCGATATACGAGAATTTTAAATTCGAATTAACAAAACCCATGCGCATTGTTAAATAAGTACCATATCGATAGTATCCGCGACTTTTCCTGAATCTACCGATTGCAGTCGAGTACAGTACAATCAACACGAGACGCGACACCTCTTTTCTACTGGGCAAACCTGGTAAATTCATACCCATACAAAACATAAGCATTTCCAATGCTAAACATCCGTTGCAAGTGTAAAATGTCGTACCCAGTGTAAAAATTACGTCTGAATTTATGTTACTTTTATCCCATTATGTTTTGCCGTCCAATCCGTAGTATCAATGAACATACACTTCAATGTAGTGTTAAAAATCGAATCGATACAAAAATACCAATGGCATTCGTGTAAAACTTGTTTGCACTAAAAACGGGACGGTCGGTCACCAATCCTACTATAGCGCGGACGCTGTTATGTGGCTGCATTCGTGTCGTAGGTCAAAAACATTTTACTGTTTTTCCGAATTTTTTGTATTTGATGTACGTCAACAGTAGTGAAAACCCCGAGGAAAACCCACTAAAATTAGATCCAAACGTTGCCAAAATTCAGCAAGTGAAAAGTGTAATCCGAGGTGTAATCGTAAACGATTTACGTAAGCGCATTTCAATCACGTATTATTTCGTATTTAAATTTGACAATTCAAGTAAATTTTATTGCCAAAATTTAACTTTTAGACATCAAGCTGATGGAACTGTTTTGTTTAGCGTTTTTTGTTGCGTGTCGCTTTCAAAGAAAATTTGATGTTGTAAATATGTAAATCGCCATCGTACTAGCCTTAAACGTATCATATGTCTATGATCGTGCAACAAGAAAGTGTATAGATATTGATAAAAATATGGATCTTAATAATGTATTATATACAGAGTGTAGCATCTAGACCCCTCGGTTCATAATTCCTTTACCATAAAAGATACCGAAAATTAGAGCAAATAAATTCGTGTAAATAAACAATTTGTTCAATGTGAGACGGGCAAAATACATAAAATGTGGGGGTTATAGAATTTTAGTTGTTGTTGACTGAACACCGTTTGATAACTGAGCGATGCTTCGAACCGTTATCCACCTCCACTATAAATGTGTAAGTATTGATTGATTGATTCACCACTTTCAACTTATCCACACAACAATACGTCATGACGAATAGTAACGAACGAGGTAACGAATAGAATGATACGAACAGAAAAATCGAATAGAACAAGATGAACAACACCATTCGGTATAGTGTGGCCGCGCCTTTAGAGTTTGATACCTATATGACCTATGCAGCAGTTGATTAAGGCATCTTACCATAACAGACCGACAAAGCACTAGCGCATTGGTTTTTTTCTAATTTTTTTGAAATGCGCTGAAAAGAAAAAGTTCCCGTAAATTTGGGTTGGTGAGTTTCAGATACCTATAGGCGAGGATTGTTGCTATCATTTGATTCATATACTAATGGTAATGACCACGAAAAAGATTTTGGAAAGTTCCAACCGAGGTTCCAACTAACAGATAAAAGCGACGATAAAAGACAGGACTATATTCACCGAGTTATTTCTAATTTGCAAAATTATTTGAAAAATAAGAATTGGGACCTTGAAAGATGAATGAATGTCTCCTATTCCTGCTCGAAATTTTAATATTTGGTATTACAATGCACAATGTAAAATCCGGTAATAATTAGCATTCGGAATTTATGGAATTATTTTGTTACTTCTCACATCCTTCAAATATTGTGTGTAATTGCCGTAATCACTTAGCGGTGACGCGGTGTAATTAACATAACCTCTTTGTGAATTTAATAAATAAACGAATATATTAGATATATACAACAGTAAAATACTTTATTCATTCGGAGGGTAATTAGAAATGAAAAAAATTGATGAGATAATCGTGTTTAACTATCCATGTAGTCAAGGTTTGATGGTAATTCTAATTGTAGTTCAATAATAATTAGATGCCAATCTAGAACGATGGGCGATAACCGAGGCGATAACAATATGAATTATTGGGATAACAATATGAATTATTGGCGGGACCAGTACCATCATTTCATTATAAAGTACCTACAGGCACTGTTCGCAAAAGGGCAAAGACTATTGTCCTCGAGCAGGGAAACAAACTCTATTGTGCTTTATTCTTAATGTATTTCAAATGATTTGCATCCAGCAATATGGTCTGCATTATTTTAATTGTAAATAACTCGTAAATTTTGGTAAGATATATCCGCATTCGTGGATGGTTTTTGGAATTGAATTTATTTATGAGGTAATATTATATTCGTGGTGTACTGTGTTTATCCACCAAAACGTTTCACCGTAAGGGAGACATAAGGGAACTGCACGCATACTCCGACCTCAACATTAATCTAAAATAGAACTTCGTGTCCGGAAATTTAAAGTTCTTCATAAGTCATTAAAACAGTAAATGCGAAGACGATCTTATACAGGATCACCTCTCCTGTATTCGGAAAATCACTTACCACCCGTCCAAGAGGGGCAAATTCGAAAATAATTGATGAAAGGAATTGTGCTTCAAGGCAATGAATTTTGCAGTTTCCGCGACGAAATTTAAATTAAGATTTTGCTCTACCAACTTATCTAAAAATGAGAGTATGACAAAAAAACAACAAATACAGTTCCTGTGCATCAAGTCAATGTATTTTGCCATTTAAAAGTGGACAATGTGAATGTGGATATAACAATATTACGATACAATATCCACCACATTCAGAATAGTGGCGCTTCTATCTTGTGTAACGCAGCATAGGGATTTCAATGTAGGTAAAATTCATAACATGCAATTATTGGCTTCCCAAATTTAGAGCAAAAATGTATTCAGGTTTTTTGTAGAAAAAATTTTTTACGTCAATCGGCTAGTTTTCATAACAGCGGATTACGGACGGCGGAATTAAATTCTATGGAGGGGATGACCATAACGCCAAGCATACGTTTTCATAAACGCGGAGCGTATTTAGTACATCTAGTAATATTTTGGTTTCCTCCTCTTTCTGATTGTTGACATTTGACGTTTTTGACAAGCTGATTTAAAAAATCAAAATAAATAATCCTTTGGTCTTTGGTTTTCATTTTAACATCACAGATCAGTAGGATAAACATGAACATTAAAACTCGCAAAATTTGTTTGATTGCATTACTTTATTTATTTTCCAAAATAAAAAGAAGACGGCAACGAAAACGATGGTGGGTCAAAAATATATTTTTTCTCCAACCACCTGAATAAGACGCTATTTTGTGACAGTGTTCGCTACGTAAAATTGGCGTTTTGCGGATTAATCGCAATCACCATGGCAACTGTACAAAAAGTGGATACTTTTGGTCCTAGTACCAAAAAGAAATTGACCTTGAAAGTTGGCCAATTAAAAAATTACAATCACGGAGATATGTCACATTGACATCGTTTTACATTGCAGGTTGTAAGATATTTCTATACATACAAATCAAATATTTTTGCATATTCAATGCAAATGCTGTTACCTATACGTATTGTACATGTATTGAAAATGATTTACGCTCGATATTTTTATTTAAACCATGTGTAACGTAATTTACATATTCGGTGAACGTAATTTTAATACGAATACAACCCGCCGTCGCGCGTAACGCCATCTACTTCGGACCCATTGCACTATTATCTGTCATTTTGAATTCAAAATTTGAAAAACTTAATTGCAATTAATTTTAATTAAAAAACTGTATGGTAAGTTTTTTATTTCAATACAAAATATAACAATATTAATTTTGTATACAATAGAAATGACTGAAACTGATAGCGACATGGATTGCACTCCGCCAGAGATTATAGAAACGGCAGAACATGCTACCTTAGATTTGCTCCCTACAAAGTCGCGAGAGGTGCGAAGTAAGAAGTAATAAGAATGAATAAGTTATAAGTTAACCTAAAAACTAGAGTGGCATGACACGTGGGACAAGAAAGCAGAAGTTCTCAAACTAGTAGAAACTGTGAATTGAATCTAAATTCGAATATAATTTAAAGTAAAGGGGGTTGGAGAAAAAATTTTATGTTTTATTCGTACAAAAAATGCGTTTTCGGGACTCGGAAGGTTGCTGGACTCCGCTAATGCGTCGTCCAGCAACTATCTTCCTCGTCCCGAAAACTGACATTTTTTGTACTAATGAAACAAATAACTATTAAATCGAAATTCACTTAATATTTCGACCCACAACTGATCCTTTTTTGTTTTTCGAATTGTTTTTGTTCATTGAATTAATAGCAGTCTATGGTCCCAAAGGGCTGGACGTAAGGATACAAATGAGATTAAATCTCCGAAATTGTCTCCTCTGTGAAGCTAAAAATAGATGTTATAATGCAAGATTCAATGAATAAAAAGTATCTAACTCAGTTTGTACATTTTCTTGGGAAATGGGAAAGGGCTCGGCTATCGAATTATCCATTTCCGCCAACATATTATAATGCTCACACCCGTTTGTAATTCCGCAACTGTCACAAACCACGAACTATAAATTTTAAAAATGCAATAATTACATAAATGGTAATAAAAAATTACTTGCTCGTCAGAGTTCATCTTTTTGTTGAAATGGTATAGCCTGTGTTATAGTGAAGTGTAAACAAAAATGACCAACAAATCTATAACCTCACTTTGGTTCTTGCTGTCTTCTCGAGACCAGGTTCACAAGCCAAGGGTGTTGTGTATTGTGATTATACGATTTTCCAATTTGTTCCTCTTAAAATGTCCAATCACTGATTAAATCAGTGATTGGACATTTTAAGAGGAACAAAATAACAAAAAATCGTCAGTTGCCTAGATCGATTTCGGTTCGTTCCATAATGTTTTCACTGCTTGTCATTCGTGAAATGCAATCGTTCGGTGTAATGTAATCAAATACGAACTTCCTGTCATTGGCCTTATAAAATATATCATGTTGACCTACAAACGAAGAAACTCCTTTTTGTTTTTTGGAAATTGAGGTGTGAAATCGTGCTATTTTATCATTAGTTACTTGCGTAGTTGCAATTTGTCTTGGTTAGTTGTGTAATCTAATTACGTTTACCGTTTTGTGGTGTGTGTAATTACAATATTTACAAACGACATAGCTAATAAGGTAGGTACTACCTACATTAGATACTCGTACCTAGTAATAGACCAGGGAAATAGCTTTTCTTATATGTTTATAATTTCAAAAAATTATCAAAGTCCTCGTTTGAGATCGAAGGGACTTCAGCGCATTTTTGTGTGGCAGATCAGTATTCTATTAGCCACTTTCGATTCAACCATCAATAACAGATCTTGTCGAAGGCTACTACATTCACTAACCGCTTCCCACTTTCCGCGTGCACCCGCAATTCCCTTTTAACGTTTTTACCATCAGTAAGATCGTGTCGGGGGCTACCACATTCCCTTTGACGGAACCCACTTCCGACGTTCCGTTCACCCGCAATTCGCGTTTGAAGATTTGACTCCACCATCAGTGAGATCGTGTCGCGGGCTACCACATTCTCTTTTACGGTACCCACTTCCGACGTCCCGTTCACCCACAATTCGCGTTTGAAGATTTGACTCCACCATCAGGAGGATCGTGTCGGGGGCTACCACATTCCCTTTGACGGTACCCACTTCCGACATCCCATTCACTCGCAATTCGCGTTTGAAGATTTGACTCCACCATCAGTAAGATCGTGTCGCGGACTACCACATTCTCTTTGACGGTACCCACTTCCGACGTCCGTTCACTCGCAATTCACTTCTATTGGCGACACGAGAAAGAGAGACAGCGATTCGAGATTTACGAATAGTTAAACCGCGTGAGTTCGCAACGGAAGGTAAAAGGCGCCCGAAGTTGACTACTTCTCGAAGACGCGCGCGCGCCTCGCAAAAGGTCGTTAATTTCGCCCCTAGGACAACAAACAAAATTCCGCCACGCAGGAGTTGTGCGCGTTTGCAACATCTTTCCGACGACACCAATTTGAAAAGAATCGGACCAAAACTGTAGTAGAAGATAGGAAAAAACTGAAAAACCTTCACGTTAGTATACTACGCTCGAGGATGACGCCCAGATGTCGCCAACCCCACATCATGTAGCCATGTCCCTAAGGTTGACAAATTTCACGGCCCTGTAGATACACGTACACCCGTTGCCTTTCTACAAGAGTTCTTCTACGCGCCCACATTTGCTGCCAGCCAACCAGCCAGCCAGCCAAAGATTAAAAGCTACTTTTCACAAATAAATTTGCAAAAATGCGCTAAAAACAAGTTTGTTAATCAAAACTATCCACATCTGTTGTGTATACGAGGGTTTATTAAATCTCTAATTAAACGGCAACCGATAAAAAGTTCAAAGACAATTAATTTCTGCTTTTGTTGGCTGCAAAACCCTAAGTTATAAGGGTAATTTCGGATATTTCCATACTGCGGAATATTGGTAAATTATTCCGAATGTCAACTATTAAAGTTCGAGAAACCTGAAGCACCGTTTGTTCCGGATCCAAATTGTCATACATCAAGATTCATTTTTAACGAGTAACCAAATTTTACCCGGCAAAATGTCCGATTGTATTGTACAAGGTGTTCCAACATCCAATTTTACAAATTGCTGATATCCTTCCAAAGGAGAAAACCAAACTGTCGGTTGAAAAAAATTTTCACTCATCGATAAATATAAGTTATTTTGGATTGCATTATGTAACCATAGGAGTCGATTTTTTTGGGAAGTTTTCATAAAGGATTTATGTTTAAAGTCATTTTAACATTCCTGAAGGAGTGGACTCAAGTGCCTTAAAGGATCTTACAAAAAAATACTATAGTCTTTGAGATCCTCAACTTGATATTGATTTAGTCGTTTAATTTGAGCATCTCTATGTTTCTCCAAAGGTATTCCCAAGTCTCCGTGGTTGACACGTAGTTTAAGAGTGTTTGTAAATCAAACCTTGAAGAGCCATTAAGTTAGCTGTCATGGATCCTTTAACTGTCTGTAAGAGCTTTAATAGTCAATTACAGTCTCAAAAAATCTCCAAGAGCCTTCAAAGCGTTATAAAAACTGGAGCCTCTCCTAGGAAGCACGATGTAGGTACCTAATACTACCTTTACCCATCTCTTTCGTCACGATGCCCTTGCAACATTTGTTTACGGGCGATGCCATTCCAGTTTCGAGTTTCTAAATGGGCGGGTTATAAGGCAGTAGTAGGTATGCTATTTTATCGATGTTTACTTTGTTGGTATATTATTAAAAGGAAAGGGGCTCTATACACATAAACATTTAAAGGCCGCATGCCATACATTAAAAATCTACGCTATATATAACGCTAGAATCAAGATCAATTTATATTATTTTATGTTTATTTTTCAATCATGCCATATTTAATTTCTGTAATTGTTCTGTAATTGGATGTATTAATAGTATATTAAAATACAAGTTACAGAAGGCGCTTATTCTTGCACGAGTGTTCGAACGGACGAGTGCCAGAAGTGCCTTCTGTAACGAGTGTTTTATGCTATTTTTTCTACTTCACTCATTTTACCTCCTTTTATGCTTATTTTAAATAGTAAAATGTCTTATTTGGGAATTTTCATTTTTTGAAGTTGGCATTACTTGTTACAAACAAATTGTAAACTTCAAAATTGAATTTGAAGTAAAAAGTGTTGCAGGGCGAATTGAATAATTTTCCTCGCAAAATGAGCGACGAAGGATTTGAAATCAACCTTACTCCGCCAGAGGTGCGAGAATTAGCAAAAAAATGCAGAAGTAAATTTATTACCAGATAAATCCCGCAAAGTTTACGAATAGAGGTATAAAGTGTTGCAAGACTGGTGCACAGAACAAAAAGTACAAACAATTTCTGAAAATGTTTACGTAACTTTCTAGAAATACCAGGATGTTCACGTATCCTTGATAAGGTTAACACACAATTTAGTGCAAATCAGGTCAAGGAGATTCGAAGAGAAACAGTTACAGGAGGTAACAATTTCGTCGCAACAAATATTCCAGGTGTTAACGTTATGGCCCAAACGCATTGAACAGTTGCCATAAATGTGTATAATAATTGTAGATTTGATAGTAAAAATTAAAATTATGTTTCTTTCACATGTACCGTTTACCTTATTTTGACATTTTTGTCATTTTGTAGGTGTGTGCATTTAGCGCGCGAAAGTGTTTACCTAATGTCATTAATCAGTAAGTACGAACTTCGAAGCGCAAAACAGCCCTACTTCATTTCCATTTAAGTTGTTTCATTTCGATACGCGTTTGCGTGTCGAAATAGGTTCATTTCGAACGTGAAGTAGAAAAACATCTGTTGAACATCATTATTATTATGGTCGGTGTTTCTTGTGAGAACTCAGGTCTAGCCTGGTTAACTAATCGCACGGATTAAAATCATATAACAGCGAAATAATTAAAGATATGGGTATATCATGTATAACGCAAGTTTGATACGCCACTGGAATACAGCACGCCAGCTGTGGTGATCAAAAATATTTTACAAATATGGCGACAATAAATGTAAACAATTTTGCTCTAAGACTTTTTCGTATCTTTTATGGTATAGAAATTAGGATCCGGGGGGTTTACGTGCTACACCCTGTATAATTATTAACACAACCTTAAATATGAATATGCCAATTTTAAACACAGAAACCTAATCTTACCCTTATTAACAAAAATTCTTTACTTTACTTTACTTTCGGTTTCTTTTAAAAATCTTGAAACATCCCTTTACTCAATATTTTCGTGTAGGTACCTACTACTAGTTGTACCCCACTCCTAAGTATTAGCACTCTCCGATTTTTAACGTAATATAATCACTAGTAAAATAATTAGTAACCGTGTTTCGTAAATGAAATTTTATACAAAGGGGGGTTGTTTGGGACGGGCACAATACTTCCGTACGTGCTTAATCTGGAGTCGATGCTTTATGGTGTATTTGATTCTCATTCCGCTCGCATGTTTCGGGTTTCGTATGTCGAATTAGCCAAAAGTCGAAAACGATAGCTTGTATGTAATTCGCGAAAATGAGGTGTACCGTCAAAAAAGCCCTTCTAAGAAAATATATAAGACATTTACAATAACTTCGGAGTTGCGCAGACCAAAAGCTGTTCTAGTTCGTATTTAATTATCAATTAATTCACCAACTTTGTACCCACAGAGGCTTCCAGGATTATTAAATTGTACGAGTAAATACAGATTTTGTAAATCTAATTATCTACTATTACGCACCTGTAAAAATTACAACTTGTTCAATGCGAGTTCGAAATTTACTGCTCTATTAATTTAATCGCGGTGCTTTACCCCCTTCCTTCAATAACTCTCAATTCCACGAATTATAATTTAACATAGATATTCTACGCTAGAAATTCGCTCGACGCGAATAAAACGAATGTTTTGTAATTTATTGGCTTTGTCGGTATTCAATTACAGCCTGTAGCGTACTCGGTTTCTGCTAAATTCTATTGACGAAAGCAGAAATTCTCGAGTGCAAATTGGTCCGTGATTAACGTAGCGTTAGTTTTTAGGTGGATTGCAAGTGAAACGAAATTGCCTCGTTAAATAGAGAAAATGGAACTACTTTGAGCTTTTTTCGTTTTTCGTAAAACAAGCTACACACTTTAAGGGTTACTTTTTGTTCACGTTTTAAGCACCATTGTCCTCAACTTTATATCCTTACATTGGCACACCTAACTACAAAAAAGCGATCTTGTTCGTTTTGTTTTCGAGAATGTGTATTTTCTAAGTTCTGTGGTACAACACTGTAGATGTAGGGCGTAGGTACCCTTCAGCATTACAGTCTTATTTTATTTAGGTGGTTTATCCACTGTTGAGATGTGAATGGAACTTATTTAATGTTCATGAGGGTTTTCTAACGTTTTTCTTTAGGATATTAATAGATATGTTACGTAATCAAGTCACTGTGGGGTTTAATCCCAATGTTAATTAGTTTAATCTTGTGGCCCTGCGTCCTCACATACAAAACGACCGGTTGGTAACTGTAACACCTGACAATCGCCCATTTCAGCAATTTCTAATATTTTATGGCGGTGGTATTTTTGTTAGTCAGCAGGTGCTTTGGGAAAGTTTTGGTTTTATACTTAGGAATTTATTTAATGCCGAGTGGGATTTTGTCGATAAATTGCGAATAAAGTAGTTTAGCACTTAGTTTCGCTATCTCGAGACTAATCCTTTTACACATAAGTTAAGGCCGTGTAGGGGTTTATTTAGAGTTAATGTATTAAATTATGTAACCTTTCACTTAATTGCAATGAATTGTGTCTTACATTTAATGAAAGTCAATATTTAGTGGTTAATATTGCGGTCACAGTAATATCGTAACCAATGGTTAAAGGGATACACAAACTGTGCAAGTAGATTAAAGAAATAAGAATTCATGGATTGATGTATGTACACCTATTATCTGATTTAGCCGATTTGCGATACATTTCCAAGCGAGTAGGACAGTGTTGCAAGGATGCATTTTTGACATTTACCAACTGCGGAACATTGGTAATTTATTAATGTGAATAACTCCAAGTTCAACTAATTGAATCAAAGTAACCCTGAAGCGTGGGTTGGTATGTACTGAATCAAATTGCGTCAACCATTTTCCGAAATTAATTCTCAACAAGTAACCCAATTCAATATCTAATGTAGGAAACTGTATCCTGCAAACGAAGATGAAAACGGACAAACGTATATAGGTACTAGGTAATAGTCCCAACTTTCTTTTGGAAAACATCCACAAATTGAATGGCAGAGGAAAACAAATTTTTTTTAATAATCTAAGGATTCAAAATGTTCCGTTCAGAACCTATAGTCACAAAACTCGCAAAAGTTGCGACTTTGCATATGCGTTTGGGTAAGTATTGTGGTGTAAACGACGCCATACAAACGTTATTTTGGCTTTAACAATAATAATTCGGACACCCTTCATGTGATACAATTTTAACTTTTAAGTGCAAATATGATGGTTTCAACACAAAGTTGGTTTATGTGACTTATTTGTGTCTCAGTGTTTGTTTTTCTTTTTAGAAATATTTGTAAATACGTAGGTCTTGTTCAAATAGTTTGCTTTGCAATTCAATTTAGATAAGGTGTTGGAAGTAAAGTAAGACACATCTTGTCTAATTTACGTGTTTTATTTGCTTGTTGCGATAAGAACTTTTATCGTTATACGAAATTTAGTGCTCTTTCTCTATAAAAAATGCAGGTATTACGAATTAGTGGGGAAGTTTGTCGCGTTCCGTCGTGGCCGGCATCTATGTAATCTAATTGTGATTGGCGATTTATTTTAAAATGCAAGGAATTTGTTTTATGGTGGAAGTGTTTTTTTTCCTTAAACACTGGAGACAACGAGAAGACAGGGCTTTTTTGCTCTTATTTTGCGACGGTTTGAGAGCGTACATATTTCTTTACGCCAAATTTTCGGGCGTTTAGCCTGTGCATGTGTAAATGTAATTCTCAGTATCAAAAGTTAAGCAATCTTAATTAATCTTAATGTAGTTCAGTGGTAGAGCGTTGGGCTACATAGCCGGGTGTTCGAACCTGGGCTAAAGTAAGAATTTTTCATCTGTGACAGAGATGGGAATATCTGTAGACGAGTTTCGAGCATTACGTTTACGAATTACGTTTTCCTGCGTATTCGTAGGTCAATACTGGAGTAGTATAGAACAACTTAAGACCTTCTGCAGTATAAACCTAGACCAATCTTAAACAAACATATGAAATCCCAACTGGAATATTTGCCTGACAATAAAATACTCAAGATCTTAAGAAATTTTCTTGATACTCTCCTGTGTTTAAGAACAATACTATCGAACAGTTTATGCATACTATTTTTCTTTAAAAAAAGATATGCAAATTATGTCACCGGAACCGCTTAAGTGGTTTTGAACATGCAGTTACCCCCCATAAAACTGCTATTGTATACTTATCACACATCAAATGTTTGTAAAAGAATGTCAACACTCCAAGATGCCATAAACGATTAATATTATGATCTCCATAAAATTTTACGTCTCAGCGTGTTCTGCGTGAAAATGACCAGCCTTTGAACATTCCGAAATAAAATTATATCTGCAATTCTTGGCCGGAGAATAAAAATGGTCTGGATAATGCGTCTGCAGATATCTATTCATTGTATATTAGTATTTTTTCTAAAATTTTGCACGTCTGGGTAATTTGATACTTCTTCTTCTTCTCGTCGACGACTCAAAAATTGCAGCCGATCTTCATTATCTAAGTTTTGGCACCTCAATTTACGGGTGCGCTTTCTTGGAAAGGATATATTGCAAACATTCCAAAATCAGGAACCGCATACATACCCAAAATCCTAAAATTTAGACGCGCAAGATGGGGAAAGTTTAGCAGAAATGAATACAAAGCAAGCACAAATAAGCACGTTAAATTGTTTACCCAAAATCGTCATGAAACCTTCATTTTCATGCCTACTTTATGTCAAGAAAGTGTTAGTTTCCATGACAGAGGCAGCACCGGCCGCACCTGTCACTTTACCGGCCGCACTTGGCACTTTACCTGCCGCACCTGCCACATTGTTAAATGTCTATAATGACTCCTGTCATCATTGACAGATTGGCATTAATCAAAAGTTGTTACAGATCATGTCTAATTTGTACCTACATCTTTTGAATGCCCCTCGTATAGCTTGAAATTGTTTGTCGTAAATAGGTAGACTGGTTTGCAAGATTATAGCGGGACCTTGGGGATATTGTAATCATTTGTGGGTTTTCGAAAGGACATTTTAATTTTGCTGTGCGCATCGTACCGATTATGTCGAGTACCTATAGTATTTAATACGAAATTAAATTCGTTTTAATTATAAACAACGTCATAAGCCGTTTAAAATAAAAAAAAATCGGAAGGCAGGCCGCTGTTTGTGCGGTAAGTTGGTTCAAACCAAAACGAGGGGGGGTATTAATAATTCGAGGGTTTAATAATTTACGTTTTATTTTAGGCCTTTAAAGTTTGAAATAATTATTGCCTAATTCAGTTTGGGAAGCATCGGACGTGAATTCGCGGTTTGCGAAACAACCGTAGTTCTTTGAAGGTTTGCCGCCAGTCACTGTCAGTTGGGGTTTGTGGAAGCTAAGCACGGTATTGGGAACCAGGAAAAGCCGTAGTCGCCGGAAGGATTAAAACCCATCAGGGGATTGTCAAGATCGCTCCCGCGACGATTCGGGGTCTCGTTCATTCACTTCATACGGCAATCTACACCTTGGGTTCTGGTCACCACCACTCTCAAACCACATACGAGAGTAGCACCTTTAACGATATCTAGCGATGGAGAGATACCCTTAAGTTACAGACAGCTTGGTATTGTAAAAGCCTGCATATTTAGATTTTTTTGTTACCTTGAAAATAACCGCCAAATAGTTTTGGGCGATATAATTCTTGAATAATTTTCTTTGAATGTGTGTCACTTGGTGTTTTGCATGCAAGGGAAGGGTGAATTGGTGAGTGTGGTATCGTATTTTTTTATGCATTGTCTTTTGTGTACTAGAAATAAGTATAGTTATATTTTTTTCACAATTATCTATATATATATAAATTGTATCTGGAGGAATGTATCGTTAGGCCTTATATTGAAAACGCTAAAATCTATTAAACATAATTAAACATTTCGTGTACCGAATTTTATGCGTTATCACCAGGTCGGTGATAATACATAACAAAGTTCTATATGAAAATTGAAATTTTATTTATTAAAATATGATTTCGGGCAAAATTTAATACAAAACTCGTCAGTAAAATGACATTATACTTGACTCGGAAGTTAAAGTACTCGACCCCAAAGGGGCCTTGCACTTAAATATTTCCTCGCCAGTAATGTCTCATTTTCCTGACTTTTATGTAAATAACTATTACCCAAAATCGTCATGAAAACTTCATTTTCATGCCTACTTTCTGTCACGAAATTTTAGTTTACATGACAGAGGCAGAGCAGACTACGTTTCCTGCCGCTTGTCACTTTATTGACCGCACCTATCACTTTACCAGCCGCACCGTCATTTTACCATCCGCAACTGTGACATTGCCAAATGTCTATAATGACTCCTGTCATCAGTGACAGATTGAAGTTAATCAAAACTTCTATGTAAAAATTGAAATTTTATATTAAAATGCGATATCGGGTAAAATTTAATACAAAACTCGTCAGTAAAATAACATTACTTAAAGCTCGGAAATTAAGTACTCGACCCCAATGGGGCCTCGCACTTCAATATTTGCTCGCCAGTAATGTGTCATTTTCCGGAATTTTATGTAAATTTTTCTAGTATTGCGCTAGGAGGAAACGCGCACGTTTCATTCACGATATCTTTTCTCCTAGTTGAAATTAACCAATAATGGTTTCTGTAGATTCAATAATATTAACGATTGTCATACACACAAAGGAATTTGATCCCAGAGACAGAGGCGAATCCTAAGAACTGGAAATGAATTGATTTGAAAAGCCTTTAAAACACAGTGTCTAGAGGGTAAAATCTCATAGTATTTAAGATGGATATGACTAAGAGGTACCTACTCATCCTTAACTACGATTATAAGGGGATGTCTTTCTTTCGGGGAGTTTTTTTTTGTTACTCCTCAATCTGGAACCTGTACATATTTATGAAAAGATTTACATGGTATAAATCGCCATTTTTCGCCGGTCGGATGGAGAATGCGCATTTTAATATGTAGGTATACGAACGCCCACAGCATGTCGGTAGGTACCAACTCCTTTGACATTTCCATACTATATAATTAAATGAAAATACCTATTATTTCTTTGCCTTTAATGTTCTATTACACATAAGGTTTTATTTAACATTCAGGCCCCGTTTCCGTGCCGAAACTGCACAAAGGTTGTAAATGAATTATTTGTACTCTGCATTATTAATCAAGCAATGGAATTGAATTTTCTTGCACTGGCTTTGAAGTTTATATCAAGTAATTACTTAACGCATATGTGAATCATGCGATCATGAAATGTTATCTAAAGGAAATACTTCTTTCATTTATTACACTACCTACGCAATTTTCAATGCCTCGTTTAAGTTTTGCGTTATTACACATAAAGCTACCCCCTGGTAAACAATCTAACAAAAAAAGCTCGAACCTGTCAAGGTTGTATCAAATGAGAACAAATGACTTTCATGTACTACATGTCATCCCCTTCATACATGGTATTTTAATTAAAGGTCTCAGCGGAAGGAACTGTTTTCTACCAACTTCCGCCCCTCTGATTCCTTAGCAGAAGAGGGGGTTTGAGAGAAAGTGGATCTGGTTTTATCCTTGATGGTACTCTAATAAAAGGTCTCAACGAAAGGAATTAATTTCTACCAACCACAGTCCTCTTCCTCGCCGCTTATCGTGATCAGATATAATTCCTTATACCTCAGGAACAGATGTCGGAGTAGGGTACTGACGTTGGGACGTCTGGAAGAAATATATCCATTGGTGATCTCAAAACTTTCAGTGCAAATATCTGCAGAACGGAGTGTCGGAGGAGGGTATTCTGAAAGGGCGGCAAGATCATCTAAAAGAGACACATCTGCTGGCGATGTGAAAACTTACTTGCGAATATCTCGAAAATGTTGGAGAAATGTGTACGTAAAGGGAAAATTCAATATTGAGGAGAATTTCTCTAAGGGCTTGATTCTTCTTGCATTATATAGCGTAAATATTAATATTGTAACGTGATTTATAAATTCGGGTTCGATTTATATCAATATTTATTAAACAAAACTAAAACACTATAAAAACCGTACAATTTATATCGACAATTCAACTCATGTATAAAAAATCGCATAAGCCGCAGTGAAATTGTCACTTTGACAGCGGCAAAAGTTACCTGCAACTTTTCCAGCGACAAATGCACTAGTGGTTTTTTCACTTATTCATTTTCGAACCAATTATCGCATTATCCTTTCCCATATGACAAGTTTGACGTCTGTCAGTAATTGATTAGTTATGTGAATTTCTTGTTCGTTAAATTGTCCTGCCGAATTACACTCGAGGTTTGTATTTAAACCGAGTAAATTTGTGTTATTGCAATTCAAATCTGTTGCCTTTTAGCAATTGAACTCGAAAAACTGTCAACCTAAAAATGCTCCACCTGCGGTGTCGCATTTTTATTAGTTGACAGTTTTTCTCGTCTAATTCCTAGGCAACAGATTTTCATTACCTAAACAACCCAAATTTACTCGGTAAAATACAAACCTCTTGTGCAATTATAAGTGATTATTATATCACACACACTTCGCAATTTATATTTCCGTGCTCGATCTCGTTCGATAGTAGACTGCCCCGATGTTCGGTCCGCAACCATTTATACACGCAAGCAATGTAAGTCCAGTACATTCTAGAATATTCCTACACAAAATCACTATCGCGCGTAGAAAATTCCAGAGCGCCAAAGGCGACGTCATGTCTGGAGCATTTCCGTTACAATNAAAATGTCTGCACCTTGGGGGTGCCACCCATACCATAAACAAACAAACTTTATAACCCAACCATCTACTAAACTCTTTATCTGCACAAAGGTGGTGCACAATTTATTTTTTTTTCCATCTTTGAAAAATCAGCAAACCTACGCATCCCTTCAGTTGACATATTGTGGCCGTATGTGCATCAATCTTATAAAAACATATTATTTCCATTCGAAGCGAAATACGCCATTTAAAATGTCGCATTTCCCGACAACTATATAAATTTATGATTCGTGTCTATAAAAACCACAATTACACTTTAATTAAGTTGATAGATCTAACACAGGCTGTTTCTAAATGACATAATGAATTAACACATACTCTTTTTCAAAAGGATTTAATTAAATTTTTTTGCAAGCAGATGAACGCAATTTCTCTTTGAAATGCCTACACAATCGAATGAACATTCAGTCCTTACTCAAAACAAAACTAAAAATGAAAGCAGTCTATATCCTTTTACGAATTGCTGTTTTTAATTACAAAAAGCTGTTCTTCATGCGGTTATTCGTTTTCTCAATTTCACTGAAAATGTAATAACATTTATGACGACTGGTACTTGTATTATACTGAAGTTATATGTTACAATATAGTTCAGAGAGCCTTATGCCCGGTTTCACAAACGATGATTAATGTTAATCAATGATTAAAACTATTAGAATGTTAGCCACCTTTGATTATACGCTCAGATGTTTTCCATTCTAATATTTTTAATCAATGATTAACCATAATCATCGTTTGTGAAACCGGGCCTTAGGATATTAATTCGGTAATTTCATCATCATAGTCTTTAATACTTCTATTACGTAGAGAAATCCGTCGAATATACCAACTCTTTAAATAGCACTGAAATCTCGACTGAAATACCTACCTATGGATAGCGGCAACATTGAGTAACCATAGTTGCTTAATACCCAATTTTATCTGTGCTATTACAGAAGAGGACAGGGACAAGGACAAGGATGTAAAATTCTGGCCGGGAGTTTTTGGACCAGCATCATCCATTTCATCAACTTCTGACGCGTCTAGTGTAAAGGAAGCTGATAAAAACGGATTAAGAACAGGAAAGAATTCAACAGATTTTTTCCTTCGATGATAATCGCATTCATGAGTAGAAATTCATATTCAAAATTTGGAAAAATCCTACCTTAAACTTATTAACAGAATATTCAGAAACTCAAAAGCTCGAGTATATTTGTGTGTCTTTGAAATACAACTTTTTACTCCCTTTGTAAAGAAGCAATACCTAATTGTGACAACATTAAACTTATTAACGATCCTCGAGATGGTTTCTAATTTTGTATTACTGTCTGTCTGTCCATCTGTGTGCACTATAACTTTGTTTAGAAACGTCCGATCGCTTTGAGAATTGGTACACATGTTCTTAAGGATATAAGAGAGGTCGCTGCGTAGACTATCGGGCCAAAAAGTTACTGCCCAAAAAGGATCTCGGGGATCGGTCGGGATTCAGTTGTATCGCATGTTTTAATTTATTTTTCATTTCTCGGGTCTTGTATCTCATCTTTTTGAAGGTAGTGGGACCAGATTGTACACATACAGAGGCTCTTCGTATTACAGAAGTAAAATACCCAACCACCGGCGGGGATTTGTTAAGCATCTATGGAAGTATTACAAAAATTAGTCACATAGCCCAAATTATGGTCGTTTGGTCGCCATATTTAAAAATGGCTCCCACGTGAATAGATTTGTTGTTTAAGTATATATTCTCACACAATGGTTTAATTTTAATTTTTTAAAAAAAGTTTTACTGATTTTTTGAAGGCAAACAAGTTTTGTAATTAGAAATTATTTGGTAAATCCAAGTTTTTAAGATACATTAAGTGTTATAATTAATAAATGCACTTGGCGAAAGCTTGTTAATTTTGTTGTAATTACAATATTGTTATGATTAATTTCGTTACATTGCCCAGTAATCTAATTTGTGTCTGTAAGGTAGAAACTTATCTATGGCGTTCTTCAATTGATAAGATGGCCGGTGGACCTCCCCGAATGAATCTTCCTTGCGCAATATTGAGAAAATCGTAAATTCGGTGGTTTCTACTCAGAAATATCGGTGTAGAAAGCACAATCCGGTAGGTAATAATGCGGATAAAAGTAAGCCAGAAATAAGAAGTCTAAAAATGATTTTTTCAAAGTCCAAAGGTAAATGCGTAATTTTAACATACCGAAACGGCCTTAGAACGTGTAAAATACATTTGCAAATGCGTCATCGAAGTGTCGAAAGCAAAATAACAAGAGAAAACTTCTTTAAACTTATACAGCATCAATAAAAATCCCAAAAAGGTTGAAAAAAATTGTCGAGTAACTGTAACGGCGTGTAATCTTCTGCAAGTAATGATCGAATCTCGTCTTTCTAAAAAGAAGTGCGTGCACCGAAAGAAATTAAAGAAAACTATGCACGACCTCCGTCGGCAAAACCAAGAACTATGTGAGAGAATTGTTTACTAAGATAATAAAAAATTGACTACAGGAACAATTTACATCTAAACTAGTGGATTACAAAGAAGATACCTAGATGGCGTAAGGATATAAATAAGAGCATATTAAATTATAACACAGTGTTCACATAAAATGAAGCTATTGGCAATGCGATAAATGGATTTATGTTCTAAAACCGTGTAAAAAAACTTAATCCGTTGGACTATGATTAATATAGAAATGACGGTATTTTAATTCCACACGTGACAGGTCCAAAGATCCTTGAAGATTTTACTAATGTAATTGCCAGACGTGCTTCAAAGAAATGGTATGTCCCTGTAAAAAGTTGGAAATAATATGACTTTTGTAAACGTAAAGGCAGTGTTTTGGACCAATGCAAGAACTCTTATACATAAGTAATTTAAAGAAGTTTCATGTTTACCTTTAAAAAGCAGTAAACATTCTTTAAATAATTAAAATCGAGGTATTGTGTGGGAAGATATACTTAAACATCTAGCAACGTGCGAGGTGCCGGCCATTTATAAATATGGCGACCAAGCGATCATGATCTCGATCACTTGTCCAATGTTTTTTTAAGCTCCTATAAGTGTTTAATAAGGATCCGCTCAAAATCTTAGGGGACATACAACTGCACACGTGACATCAGGTAGCTCCCGCACTAGTTGTAAAACAAGTGACCAGTAGTAATGTGTCAGAAATGCAAAATAATATCCCAAAACCCTTTCCAGGAGATATCGAAAGAATGAAAATAGAATATGAACAAACCTCACCACTCACACCCCCTGTGTACAATAAAAACCACTCCTTACAAATTTTGAAATTAACAATCCTGACCGAGTGGCAATTTTAAGAAAAGTCATTGTCAAGCATTTTTGAGAATACAATGCGATTTCGTTTAAGATATCGAAGTTTTAATATTAACTTCTTATATTACCGATAAACTTCTCCCCGAATTGAGTTTTTAATCACAATACTTTATTTTCAATAAATACATAATTGTGATTCTTTGCGTGATCCCATACTAAACCAATCAGTGATCCCTATTTTAACGAAATTAAAATCAAATTGTGCATGGCACTGCACAATACTTTGTAAAGACATTGTAGCAACAATGCACATTGCATTGTGCTTGTCGAAGTTTATTTGTAACCTTTTGGGATCACGTTCCTTTATTGCTTTTAGAATCGAGTTAGGAAATTTTACTTCCAACCATGATACTTAAAAGTCTCTAGCTTTGACCTAGTTGAGACTTGCATACACAGGCAATTAAAATTAATCACTATTTTAGGAATGAATTCTAATTGTAATGAGAAATGCATTTTATACGTAGCGCTGGGCAAGGTTTTTCGTGTACGATCAATACACACTTGAACTTAAAGTTTTAAATTTAAAACAGAAATCAGAAAAGATATTAACATGGGAACGAGAGGCAATTATTGCAAACTGCACAAATCCTTTAATTTAAACTTTAGATAAAAAAGGTATACCGAACCTAGTGCTTTCTGAACACCTTCGCCGCGCGTTTGCTTATTAGAAGGTACCTAATGTACGCTTCACCGTTTCACCGATCTTTAATTAAAATGATATTTCTACGCTCTGCAAACCCAAAGGTATTTCTTTCAAACAAGTGCTAATTATGCGTTGGTAGCAATCGTAAAACTCTGAACGGAAGTTACAAAAATAACGGCCAAATTAAATCTTGCTCGATTAGAAGGCAGTCACTCAGTTGGGGGCTGCAGTTCGTCTATATTCACGATTCACCGATCCGAAATATTGTCGTTCCAGGCTTGTGCTTTCAGTGGTAATGTTTTTTCCAAGTCAATTCATCACTTCCTTCAATAGGGTTATAAACACATTCCAAAATCGGTGATTTATTAGCATAAAAAGTTGCGCTCCCCTCTACCCCAAATTTGCACGGAAATTCTACGTTCCAGAAATTATTGTTTAACCATTTTTTTTTGCACACCCCGTTAGTTAATTTCCTTAGGGTTCTGCTCTAACGCGTCGCTCTATATTCATAGCATTATTGTAATTTCCTGATTTTAAACTGGGGTGCAAATAAGCGAATTCATATTTGCAATGTTTCCCGTTTGCAATTCCCCATTGATATATTTTAATGCATGTTCATTCATTTGAAATACGTGTTTACTGCAATATACTAATTTTCTTCAATTTCCTTTTATACATAGATGAAATTTGGTGATCAAACGGAATTAAACACAAATTTCAAATTTATTTATTTATTATTTATTTATGTTTTTTATTTATTTTATTTTTTTTATTTTCATTTATGTGCAATCTATATCAACTCAATTTAAATATTGATCGCCTGAATTTGTTGTACTCCGTGTTTTGACTTCCATTTACGGAACTAAAGTGTCACTTTTCCTCCAGGAGGAATTAAAAGGCATTGCGGGAGGAAATGTCAAATACAATTTAATTAGTGGTTACCTTCAAACGTAAGTGTGGTTCTTACACCATTTCGTATAGTCATTATACCGTTTCTCGTATATCTTTTTGGACTTTGAGAAACAGACTTGTTTAATCACATACTTTAACCACATCTACATAGTTATTTTGTACAAGTATCGTAAAATTAAACTGAAATTTATTATTATACCATAGCAATCTTAACATTGCAAGGTATTTTGATTCTCTCGTCAAACAACATTCTTTCTTTAAAATTTGTACTACAACATTGAAATTGCGATAGCCGATTACCGGGGACAAAAAATATGGTAAGTAGGTATATACCGCAGAACTAAAGTGCATCCTAATCTCGCTTGTTGTGCTCGCCATCGTTTCGGGTAACAAAGTGCACCTTCGGAACTAAACTCATTTAGTGTATAATGACCGCAAAATAGAGTAAGTGAACATACAATGCAATTATGAATATCAGCAGTTAAAAAACAGACAAATCTACAGGGTCGCTATTAGGAATGGAAACAAAGCTCTCACGCTCAAATCGTTTGAGATATAGACACGAAAATTAAACGCTTCCATTAGAAATTGTTTTATACATATTTTGATGTTATAAACATTTCTTTTGACACGTGATTTTTGAGGGCAACCGCTATCTTGAATTTTTTTGCAACATAGGTAATGTCATAATGTGATACGTCATAGAAAGCTTACATTTTTCTCTTTTTTACCACCTTAAACATGTATGATGAAAAGAAAAATTAGAAAAAACCTTCATGTCTATATCTCAAGGGCTTTGAGTATGAGAGCTTTGGTTTAATAGCGACCCTGTATGTGCGAACAATCAGCTAAACTAGGTGGTGTAGTTAATTAAAAAATGAATAATTATGCACCTGTCAAATAAGTTTAATTATAAATTGGCACTTTCATTTAATCAATTCGATTTTAAGAAAACTACATTTTACGATTTGATACAATAGTAATAGTCTCTTTAGAAGAGTTCCCTATATCAACTAAAATTGCTACTCGTGTTTAAAAGGCGGGTGGAAAAGTACAGCACTCACTAATGAGGTCAACATGTTTTTTAAAGTAAACCTCGGGTTAATATCAATACCAACACAAGCGCTATTTTCCGAACGAAAAAATCGCACTAACGTACCCCATTAAACCAATAGGAACCCCCCATTTCTGTCACGTAGTCGACTTTCCGCGCAACAGGATGGAACTTTTAGGTCCTTAGAGATCGTGGCAACCGCGCTCGCTTGCCGCAACACGTTTTTATCACCTCCACTTTTTGACGGAAATGCACGTTTTGAAGCTACAGTCATTTTTCTTATACCGCTCATTATCGCCAGGCATATCTTTGTTCAAGTTCACTATGAAGCGGTTCCTATGCTTACTAAAATATAATACGAAAAATTACTTTACTAAATTTAAAGCGACAACCCGTTACGTTTAGGAGTAAACGTAAGTATACTTTTTTTCATAGATATCAAATTACCTGAATTTTTTGTCAAAAAATCGTAAGTGGTGCTTTTTCACGATTTTTACTATGCGTTTTCATGGCGTTTAGTCCTGTCTATGAAAAATAGTTCAATTTTTGAGTGTCAGTAAATCGCGAATCTCCAATGATACCTACCAATCAGTTGCACTATGCAAAAAAAATTTGCCCTCATTAATCAAACTGCAAATTCATGAAATTGCATGTTCTTCTTGTATATTGTTTTAATGGATCTCGGTTGGTATCCATTCTCCTATTGGTAACTCGAAATAGGATGAATATGTTAACCGAAGTTGAAAAAAATTTTTATTTACAAGACCTCCATAAAATTGTAATTGAGTTTATTTGAACGTCGACATGTTTCGGCTAAAAGCCATCATCAGGCCCTAAAAGCATAACAAATTTGAGCTTAACCTAAGGCGACGAAACTTACATGAACAACGGTAGAGAAAAATCGGTTTAAATTGTTCCGGTTTAGCAGATACTATCTGCACACCAGCTGCGTATGCGTCTTCCCAAAATCAGCTCTTCCTTTTCTGTCTTAAGCATATTATGTGTACCAAATTTGGTTCCAATCTGTTCAGCCGCTAGCCGGAAATGGGAGTACAGACCGACCTACCGACATCATCGAGATTTTGTTTGATCCGGATTCCTAGTGCTTTAAAACGTGTATTTCCGTTAAAAAGTTAAGGGGTCATTTTTACCCCAATGCAATACCTACTTACCTTACTAACGTGCGGGTGGTAAAAATGGAGAAAGTCGTGATTCAATATTTAAAAAAACATGAAATCTAGCATGCCGTGTGCTGTCAGGATGCGTGGTGTCAGCGTTTGAGGGCATTACATTATGTTTTCTACAAAAAGGTTTGTTTGACGTAATCTTGTTTATCTCTGTATACAAAAGAGCTTCTTATTGTTTAGAATAGACCAATAAAATATTAATTATTACAACTTATCTACATAGTACATGTACAGGGCAAGGTTTACCGATTCCAAGCGTATGATATTTTCACGCAGACTAGAGAGGTAATTGATTGGGGAAAGATTTGCAATGAAAAACCATAGTCGGGACTATTAAAAGGTTTACTCGATATACTGCTCTATATATAGATATTTTTCCAGTACGGGAAAACAAATTATGATCATTTCCAAAGGAATTCTTCTTTGTGAATTTTGAAGTCCTTTGAGAATTTATTTCATCCCGTAAATTATGAATGCCTTTGTAAGTGAATGAGACTTCGTAGCTATTTAGGGTGGACAATCCTTTATCGGAGCTTAAAAGTGTATTCCCCGTTTTGTGTTGATTCCACCGGATATTATTAGTGCTAATGTTTGATTTTTCTTCGATTTTGTAGATAACACTACCGCTTTTAAGGTTTCAACAAATCTCATTCCACCGTATAACTTCAAAACATAAGATATCCATCACCGATACGCTTCACTATTGGAAATTTTTAAGTGATTTAATAGTGCATATTCTTTGTAATAAGTACGATCTCAAAACTCTGACCGAGATTTTGTGTGGTAGCCACACTTTTTGAATTTGCGGTTAAAATTTCTAAACTGCGACGTACGTGAAAAGAATCTCATTTTGAATGGAGTGAATATTTGCAGAGAAAACAACTGGTAAACAAAGCCTCATTTCCCAACCGTTGCATCACCGACATCGTAGAAAGTTAGAAAATCCATAAATACAGAATCGCGTGCAATTTTCCACGACACAACACTTTATTTCACGCGCAGTAAAAAATGTGCTTTACGTCCACTCGGCAGTAAATGTGACCTCACGTAGGCACCCCTTTATCTCAGAAATTGAAGTAACGGAAGAGGTTTTACATAAATCTAAAAGTTCAGGGGCCAACTTTCGTATTCCATCCCGGAAATGGGTCACTAAAGATTTTTACACAGTGCGGAAGTAAATGAAACTTATAACCCTTATAAAATTTCGCATCAAAATGGAACTCATTATAGAGTCGTCTTCTTTATCTCTTTGCCACAAACTTTATTGAATTCGCGTAACTCCAATATTTATTGGAATGCTCATAAACGGGCACTAAACCTAATTGAAGTTGCTGAATATGCTGAAAATATGACACTGTATACCTAATATATTTTATTAAACGTAGCTTACAGTTCATCGATGTAATACACTCAGCAATGTATAATATAGGCGCGTTTCTATAAGGTAAGCTACTACTAATTTACAATTTGGTTATATCTACTTTTATACGTTTTTGTTAGAACTGATCCTTTTTTAGCGAAGAAAGTAGTTCTGTTCCATTTCTATTAGCCTTTTTATGCCATATCAATTGTTGCCTAGCGAATTTCGTTTAAAGATTCTTTATTACTATGATTTTTCAAAGGATGGCTGAGCAAATTGCCACTCCTGAAAACTAGCGGTGGAAATTCGCAAAAAATTCTCTCTTTCTATCTGAGTGGCTATCATATATTCTTATTACGTTTCTACGTCTTTTAAAGTTTTCAGTTCCGTGTAGTACCATATAGCTTTTACCTAACCTTTTAAAAACTGCATTTAAATAGTTTTCTATGTAACTGCAAAATGATGTTCAGTAGGACCAGTGGCAGAGCTGGCTAACTGAAAGCAAGATGCTCAAATGTTAGGTTCTATAAATATTTTAGAGTGAAACTTTTTTTGGCCTCCTATGTAGATGAAATGTAAACTTAGTAATGTGTTTTTTCGATTTTTTTCGCAAAAATTAGATGCCCTTATGATATTTCGTACGACAATGCCCGAAAAAAACCGAATGCCCTACCGCTCTCTCTCCGGAACGCGTTCCTACTCTTGAAATTTTTTGTCTTTATTTGTAAGGGGACGTAAGACCACCCAGAAATTAGCGCTAATAGGATAAAGAGGCCATCTTTACTCAATTTCCAATAGCCTAGCGGTTCTCAAGATTCTCAATGATCTTATAAGTAAACCCGATTTACCTGTTTTTGGTCACGTAGAACACATAAAGATTGCATTACCGTCCGTCAGACTAGCGTTGGTAACTTTCCCAGGTCATTTTCCGGAAACCATTAACCCGTAAAATATAGATCGCCAAATTCATTCGGAACCTTCAAGGGGACCACCCTGTACACCTCCTAATACCTAACCTATCACTTAAAATTGAGCTACCCTCATGAAATTTAACTGTACTGAAAATTTTTCGACATCACTGCTCAACTGCGTTAAAATTAATAATTAGTTTTACAAATTTTATGTTACTTATGCGTAAGGTGGATAAAATACTGGAGGGAACAGTCTCATGAAAGTCGCAAGTTAGGTGCCTTATTTTTAAGTCTCGTTCGAGTTGCCTGAGGATGTGTACGTGTCGCTCTAAGGATCGGCCAAAATAAATAAAACGTAAGAAATGAGGAGACTCAAATTCAATTAATAAGAATAACAAAAACAATTCAATTCAAATCAGGGTTGCTTTCTCTTAATCACACGAAAATAGCTGTAGGGACTTCAGTGATTACAGGAAGGAAAAAAGAGCTATTAAAAACCTTCCAGAATATGTACTCACTTATCTCGGTTCTTTTCCAATTTCCCTTTAACAACTTTACATTATCATACTTTCCAACTCGGTTGTTCAACCTGTACAACATTGGAGAATGTTATTTCCCTCTTAATCTTGACTTTACACCGATATTTAAAATATTGTACCACCATCTTTCACGCAAATGAAGGTATATACTAAGGCTGTTGTGATACGGCACCCGAAATTGACACCAAGGACTCACGGTACGAAGAATATGGGTAGAGCTCAGGTACCTGCCAATGGCCAGGACATAACCTGTCTCATTGTACGAGTAATAATCGATACTTATCGATAAGTATCGATATATCTATAGTTATCGATCTATCGATATATCGATTTTTTTAGCTCTACCTATTGTTATTCGATATATCGATAACTATCGATACCTATCGATATATCGAAAAAAATTCCCATGCCTATTCGAGATCCATTCCATAACAGTTTTCATATAACATAAAAATTCAAATAGTCACAGAAAAGTATCACATTTGGCATTTATGCAAAATAAGATGGCGCAAAAATACTATTATAAACAAATTTAACAAATATGTTTTGTCCCCACATAAAACAAACAAAACCCCCGATCCACGATCCATCGTACATAACAATCGTCGTAACTGAATTTTAGAAGTCACCTTCCTGTAAGTAAAACAGTGCCATGTGAAAAATTCCACGCCAGGTATATACGCACACAAAATCTACTAGATATCGTAAATTGTATCAACGTCCTGCATACCAATCCCAAACCTGATAAAATCCACCCTGTCATAAACCACGACCATTAGCTAAGCTACGGAAATTGCCTAAAACATTTAAGTTCAACTTGCACAACTTGCAATCCCTAATAACGTAATTGATTTTACAAAATTACTACAATGGCAACTTCTCATACGCACAATGTACCTACATCAAATAAAAAATCTACCCCTAATTGCGGCACTTACCCTAACTGACTATCTACCATTTACACAAATATTGCGTAATTTTACATAAAGGTCCTACCAATTCAAATTTAAAGAAGCGAGTTCTCTAACAAGACTTCCGTGTAGATAAAGTTCGATGGATAGGAGTAAATAGAATAAGTGCGAAAGGTGGAAGGGCTTTTCTCCAGATACAACCACCGGAGTAACTGTAGATCTTCCTAACACATAGACAAAATCCCTCGATGAGTTAATTCTGTTGTCAATTTAACCAGCTCCGATAATAAACAGTTTGTGGTAGAACGTTGCATAAAATGCGATGGTCTCATGGAATGAGAATCTTTATTGCGCACCCTTCTTTATCCTTTAATTGGCACGTAATTTATATTCCTTTCTATAACGCTACTGCAATAGCGCTTACTTTAACAGAGAGAATTGTCTACTCTAAATTAATTAATTAAAAATTCTATTGCTGCAAGTTTGAATTAAACTGTCGAGAGCTTTTTAACGTTTTTCATGAATTTTAAGCTCAAAATGCGGCATACAGCATTTCAATAAGTGCAAGCGGTTAATTAAGCTTCGACGTAGTGAATGCATTCAAGTGTTTAGCATAATTCTCCTAGATTGTTATTAATTTGATCTAAGCATATTTTTGAGCCAAAAGAAAGTGGAAATAATGTAATGGATCGGTTAATTTACAAGGAAATCGTACATTCGTATATAAATGAACAATACGAACAAAGATAATAGTTGAGCACGAAGTGAAAAAGAAGATCGCAAGAGAAACAGGCAGCCCCCAAGGTGGCAGTAAACTCGGCGAACCAGCGGCGACGGTAAAGTTACGATTTTCCGTGCTTAATCCTCTGTAAATTGTGGTTCATTATACTGATCACCTTTTTATTTCTTTTGAAAATGTAGAAAACTGGAGTCAAGGGGAATCAAGGCGGTTTTTTTGATGGATGTAACAAGATTACATCCCCCGTACAAGGGCATCGTATCTTTGAAGGTACTCGTCGCGTTTTCCCTTCGGACAGAAATTTTCGGGTTAGCAAATATGCGTTAGAAACGTGCAAAGTAATTTAGAGCTCTCCTCAAAGTTGTAAATCTACTAAACGACAAAGGCCAAAGTCTGCTTCGTAAAGGCGTTCCTGTCAATGCGTTCGTTGTTGACCATGAATAATGTACGGTGAGAAGGAAATTTATTTGAACTGTTTCCGGGAGTCCGGAAGATCCAGATCTGAGCGTGACTTGAAAGCTCTGCAGTTCGGGTAGGAGGAGCGGTCAGGATATTCCTCAAAATATGTGAATGTATACATATCTGTAATCGCACTTGAATAACGAGAGGTTTAGTAATCTATCATTAATCACTCCTCTGTTTCCGTTACCAAACTCTCCTGATATTAGTTGCCATAAATTCGGAATTCGGCTCTCATTGCGCTTGCTATGTTTAAAAATAAATGCCGTTCCGCAAAGGACGAATTCCTATTTATTTTACTAATTGTACGACGTTTCTCTCCATCTGTACGTTGGTATAGATTTTCCAGTTGGCGAACTTGTTTTGACCCTATAAAGTGTGTTAGTAAAACATCCAAATTACGCTTGGTTGCACTGTAGTCGAAAGTCGTCGAAACTTTTGATAAAATAATATAGATTGGTGTTTGAATTATTATTATACTCATATATTTATTTAATCTATTGTAGTATGAAAACATGTATAATTCTCAAAATAAAAAAGGAAAAGGCCGTTGAGGTACTAAAACCTTATATAGTAATAATAACCACTTCGTGTAAGTAACGTTTGAAAAAGTTGAAAAGTTTTGGGGAAAGGTCTTCCGTAAGAGATTAAATTCAGACATCCAATTTAAGATAAAGTAAATGAAGCATAATTTGAACAAAAATGTCATTGTATTGAAACATTCACCTCGTTCATTTGAATCTTAGAACATTTAACAAAGAATAGCATGGCAAAGAATTGACTTTGAAAATACACCAAATTAAGTTAAGTTAATTATGTATGAGACTTCAATTTCACTTTACATTTACATATAAAAAATACGGTATAACTGAATATTGAACGATCCTCGAGATCTCCAGGCATGCATCATTTTTACAACACACTTTAAGGGGTTGATTCTGTCCCACCAGATCGTTATAGCTTTTAAAACACATTTTTTAATAGGCACTTGGTTTACTTTTATTCTACATTTCATTTAAATAACCTAACAAATAACAAAATGGGATTGCATAATATGCGCAAAACAAAATGTTTGATTTGTATTAGTTTTTCTTTTACTCGAGATGCCTACATACAAAATTTTATTTAAATATCTTAACAAATAAAAAAAATTAGTTTGCGCATGCGCAAATCAAATTGTTTGATTCGATTCGATTTGATCTGCAGCATTCTATCATTTAAGTGGTGTAAGTGACCAAAAGGTTGAGGGATGTGACTAGATGATATTATACAATGAAAGCATAAGTTTGCTCCAGGAAATCACGGATGTGCAGAAAACTAGGCAGAGGGCGCGCTAGCTTCAAACCTTTTAAAGATGTTCTATGCTCACCTGCGTTGTCCCGATAAGGAGACTAGTAAGTCACTTTAAGTCTGGCAAACATTTTCCTTTGGACATCATGCGCATAAGAAAATCTAATCTAATGAGTTGGAAAAGTTGGTGGGTTTTTCACGAACTTTCTACGGATATAACTAGGTTACGGTTGGACGAATGAAGCTGATTTTTTTACAGACTGATGATAGGTACTACTAATGACTATGAGAGTGTTTCTTTTTTTAATTTTTTCTCTAATTATAAATTCGTGAAAAACCGACTAAGAATTGTTTTTTTACGGAGTTATCAATCCGTCCGGTACCGGCGCACCAACGGATTCTACTCGATTCCGTCACCGGACCGGACCGGTGAAAAAACGGAGTGTTTATTAAAAACACATGAAGGCTCATGAGCTCGTTCACACTTGTCCGTATTACTTTGCTCCGGTAGGAAATTTATATGCAATTTTCTGCAGTCTAGCTAACATTTTGAAACATTTGTTTATTGTAAAAGCAGTATGACTATGTCAGGAGGAGGACAACAGGACAGCGTAGTGTTGAAAACTACACCTAAATCCTAAGTGATGGTATCTGCGTATCTCTATGTAGGGAAACAGCTTCTAACGAATAATCGTAGGTAATGGATTACCGTAACTTTGCGAGAATATGTAACTACCTTACATTTACAAATGTTAAGGTTGAATTTGGCACCATAAATGGATATTAATACTAATAATATATATTACGTGCTTTGCAAAACAAAATAATACTTGCACTAGTGTCAAAACAACAAACATCAATACAGTAAAGATAACTACATCTAATTAGTAATTAATTAAGGTAGGTATAGTAATCTTAAGGAATTCCTCAACAGAGTAGAAAGCCTTTTCCTTAAGGAATTTCTTAACCTCTACGGAACGGCACCGGGAACAACATCCTACCTCTAGTTGTATAATTATGTGGTATTTCTTGCTGAAATCTATTAATATTTTGTTTTATATAACATACACACACTAAGATAAACACACATGGAAAAGTAAGTATTTCTAATTTAACAAAACATGGACGACAGTCTTCACGATATCCTAAATTAGTGATTACTCTAATAGCACGACGTTGTAATTTGAAAATGTATTTAGCATGTGAAGAATTGCCCCACACCAAAACAGCGTAAGACATCACGCTATGAAATAGTGCATAGGAATTACGTAAAACAAACTGGGATACATTTTTTTGTAAGCGACGTAAAGCAAAAAGGTTTCTATTGAGTTTAGCAGAGATATTATTAACATGCGACCGGAATGACAATTTTTCGTCGAGATATACACCTAGAAATTTTACTATTCTGGATTCACAATGCCGTGGTGTTTTAAAGTTAGTAACAATGATTCCGTTTTAGTAGGGTTTATACATAATTATTCAGAGCACACCAATCGTTTATGGAATCTAGAATACACTTGGATTCAAATAGCAGGTTATGAACATTGCTACTTTCCATTATCAACGTAGCATCGTCAGCATATAATAAACAACATGCATTAGGAGGAATGCTATTTGGCAGATCATTTATGTATATAATGAAAAGAAGTGGTCCAAGAATGCTTCCTTGAGGTACTCCTCTAACTAAAGGGAGACATTTGGAGTTACTGCCGTTGATACGAACACATTGATGTCTATTGCTTAGGTGGCATTTTATTAACGAAACGCTGTTCGTGTCAAACCTATAGAGATCCAATTTTCGAATTAGTGAATCATGGCATACGCAATCAAACGCGCGGGTTAAATCGATAAAACCAGCATTCATGAAATGACCATTCTCAAAAGAAGGTAGCGCTTTAGTTACCAAATATAATATGGCGTCAGTAGTACCCATTTTAGTTCTAAATCCATACTGATTAGTGTGAAATAAACCATGACTCTCAAAGTAGTTTGTAATTCGTTTGTACATTGATCGGGAGTCAAGAAAGTTATTACTGATTACCATAGAGATTCGATAAATTTTTCAAGATAACTTTTCTTAGCTACGATTGTACGAATAGTATGCAACGATATTGTTTAAGAAATTGATTTATTAGAGGTTTGATATCTCAATCCTAAGTAAAACAAATAAATATAGAAAAAAAACGACTCCATTAAGGTATATCAATCTAACTTCTTTTCAGCAAATCACGTGTGATTATGAAAAATTGCTAATAATTTATATAAACGCTTTAATCTTGTACGGGGTTTTCACATGGAATTTATATGAAAACAACAAAATTCACTTACCTACTCCACTGCACAAAATATTTACATATGCTTTACCGAGTTGTCAATTTATTTACATACACGAATAGGATTTTCCAATACCGTTTATTGGATGTATCACATGGGTTGTGATGCAAGTTTAGATATTAAAGTTAGGAGTGGACGAGATCGTGGAGATACAGAACAAAAAGGAAATAAATGATATCGTTAAATTCGTTCTTTCGGTAGTTTCAGCAAACCGCACAACGCCTGATACCACCAGTTATTATGACAATGCCCCTATGGCACACTATGGGTTTCAGTTGTGTACAGGGTACAGATACAAGAGAACGCTTCCATCTTTTCTGGCAGGTATATAAGTTTTATGGTAACACCGTGGCTAATTGTATCTCATTCAAACCTAAAATTAACCGAAACATAATTTTTCAACTTTTGTATGCGCAAGCTGACTACGTTAAAATTCGAAATCTACTACAAAAGCCCGGGGAAGAATAAAACTTCCGAAAATTCCGACATACGAAAATCCCGAAGCACACAAACCAGGGCAACACGATATATTCGTCTCAAGGGGTGGGTGAATTTAAAAATCATCGGTTAAAAGGAACGAATTCTCGTGCGCATCGTGAGATGATCAAAATTTGTATATGAATGGTTTTATCAACAAACTACCTCTCCTATTATAGCACAGACACAGCACGAGAATAAATCCGTTGTTTTTTGTATGTAGCCCGCCTCATTTTTGCAATCAGGTTGTGAAATGGGCCAATTTCATTTGTTAATAAATTTAAAGTGTAAAAGTTTCAATTACGCAATGCGTTACGTGAAAGCATGGAATTATTCAGTCGAAATCACGCCATACGTTCTATTAATTAGTACGCAATCATCACTTCCAACAGTTAAGAAGATCGTAAGCATAAGACGGAATCCGCAGTAATCCCTTATTCCCTTCAAGTTGACAACACACGCTTTCAATACGAGATACCGTTGAGTTTACGATCAATTTATTACAGCATTGGTAAATTAAAAGAAAATTTAATTAAGCCGTTTAACAGCGTATTAAATAAGGATTCATTTTATTGAATTACCCTTTTTATTTAGCGTTTAATTGGTAAAATTGACTGTGATGAACGTTAACATTTCTCAACATAAGGGTTATTAATATTTATGTAGCAAGCCTTTTTTTCCTCAAATTAGATTAATTTGTGAAATGTCACTTTGTAAAAGTTTAAAAAGGCAAAATAAAAATTCAAATCTCTAACGCCACGTTTTGAAAGAATTTTAAGTTTCTGTAAAGAATAATTTTACTTTTAAATTACGTCGATTTAGGTTACAAGAAAAATGAGGTGCAACAACGAAATTACGCATAACTGTTTTACAACTTTCTGAAATAAGTATGCGTAAAGAGTGTTCGTCATCGTATATCACACCTAATTCGCTTTTATGACAATTCGTCATGCACAGAATGGCAATACTTCTCAATAGTATCGGATATTATGTGTTCTCCATTGAATTTTCCGGAAAAACCATCTAGTATAGGACTACCTAACACGAGACCTAACACCAATCAAACTTATATGGCTGAAAATCGTGTGTATAATGAATTTTCCTAGTGAATACTAGCACTAGAACACATAATTAGCTAGTATTTTAGCGTCGAGTTGCTTATGCTTTCTCACAATAGTAGTTATTTATTTTAGTCGTAAATATTTTAATTAACACCTGATCTAATTCTGGATACTCCTATCTGGGCCATAATTTGGGTCAGATTAATCACAAAACACATTTATAGATGAAACAAATTTATTTGACATAAAACGCTCGAACTGAAAGAAAAACAGGCACTCAGAGCCAACAAACATATACCACGCAAACCAGCGATTGATAGACAGTTAATTAACACAAATCTTAATTACCTTAAAGTGTCAATAATCCAAAATCTCCAGTCAGTTGCAATTTTCAAAAAACAGACACAAAATGATGACACTTTGGAACTTCAGCTCTTTGCACTCGAACTTAGATTTAGACGACAGTTCGTTATAATTACTGATATAAACTTGGCCAAAAACTCCCTTTAACTAATAACTTGAAGACCTCGAAGACTTCGAAAGATTAAGCTGCATGTCACGACATTTTTGACAAAATCATGAACACAAAAAAACCAAACGAAATCCTTTTTTTACTGATCGAAATGCTTCCTTATAAGTAATAATATTACAAAAAAATCATAAACCTAATGTTAGTATTATGTACAAAAATAATTAAAATCAAAGCTGTGTATGAAAAAAGAATTATGGAAGCATTCGAGGTACTTAATGGGTTTTCTAAAATTTTATCTGCATTAAGTACAACAGATAGCTGGACAGCGCTTGTTTTGTGAAGGTAAGTATGATTGATAATGATTGGACGTATCTCTGACCTTTTGTCTTTACAGCTCCAACCTCTCAACATTTGAAATTCCTCCGGCTATACAGATGTACATCCGGATTGGAGGGATGCTAGTAGATAGCAATAATGTATCGGCTCCTGACTGGGAGATAATGCATCAGTTCTGACTTCTGAACGTTACTTTCGATATTTTTTTATACCGAAATAAGCAAATTGGGAAATAGCTAAAATAGTACTTTCAATAGAAACTTTATTGCTTACATTTCTTTACCTACGGCCTTATGTTCAGCTCTATTTCGTTTCGTGGAAAAATTTCCACCAATGACAAAATTCAATTGTAAAAAACGGGTACGCTTCTGAAACGGATTGCATTTAAATTACTTATTACTTAGAATTAATTTACTTAGGTATCAGAAGTCAGGCTAATAATTAATTAAATTAAACAATCGATCCGTCAATAGACGACAAATAATTTAAATTTGCGCAATACAACTGCAACGGCTGACTAACGACAAAAATATGTTTAAATTGTTGTGAATTTCCCAAATAAATAAAGTTTATAACAAAATAACAAGAATATCAATAATGATATTGTATCGAAAACTGTACAGTAATCCGTTACATGCACCTGTATTTTCTTATCGGGGGAAAAACATCCTTATCTCGAAATTTAATCAGCGTACGCAGCGATATCAACCCTTGTCGCAATGACTGGAGAAAAAAAATTTACCAAAAGAATAAACTTAATATGTTAACACGTACTTTAGATTTACAATTAAATAAACAAAATACAAGGCAATTATTTAAACAAACTTAACAACTAATAACTCTGATACAAACAAAATCGAATGACATGATCGGCATTGCGCTTAATCTCCAAAACAACACATTTAACGGTAAATAAAATTGAAATGCACATACAGGTGACCTGATGCCCAATAAACCGCCCGCACCACGCTATTTACACAACAATACAATACTTATGCTCCTTCTGTACGTTTCTCTGAAAATTGACTTCAAACGTGAATTTTCTGAAAATTGCTTACAAAATTAAACGCCAATATCATAAAAATTCACATACACTGTGTGCTAGATAAGGATATCTGTTATGGGGATCTCCGAAACTATAGAAGATATGACCATGGCCCAATTAGAGAAAATATCCGCAATTATCGTGGTTTAAAGAAAACAAGAAAAATCCGATTACTTCCGAAGATATGCCAGAAAAATTCAAATGTGCTGATTTTGTTGAACCGATACAAATATAAAAAACGCCCTCTCATTGCCACTTATAAGCTCTACAAAAAACCATTGAGAGATTTTCAATATAAGGTTTCGTTTTGGGGAAATCATCAATTATACATCAGGCTGATTCAAATTCGAGGGCCACCTTGGGGATCTCGGGAACTGTAAGAGATAGGTAGGTAGTTTAAATTTGCCAAAGTTGCGGATTTTTGTGCTTAATAAAATGCAGTTTTGAAACTGAAAAAAATCCGATTACTTTCGGAGAAAAACGAAATTTTGCAAAATCGTTTCTATTTTTTACCTGATAAAACGTGCGATTACTTACTGGTTTTCGATACAATCGAATTGTAATTAGTACATTTGTTTGAGATTCATTTAACCGTTGTTTTCTGCGGAAGCCTGTTTTGATATTAATATTGACTTTGACTACGTGTTGATCTTATTTTTACTAAAAATCAATTTAAATTTATATGTTGACATTGCAGATCTATATAAGTATTACCTACAGTGTTCTATTTGTAATATTTTTGAGATCATTTATTACTCGCCATTCAATCAAGTATTTTATTCCTTTAGCTTAGCAATACCAGGACAAGGATCTCTAGGTCTACCTTGTTTTCCCCTTTTGGTTAGTATTCTCTTCTTTCTTCTAAAGTTTACTAAAGGCTAAGTGGCGCCTATCTACATTTTTCTTTTGCTTATTTTTGCTAGTGAACACAAGAACTACGATATTCACTCCTATCCGCTTCTACTTTGCCTCAGCTTATAGTGTGCTTATCTCAAAGTAATAGTGTTACATATGCCCAAAGTGAACGTAAGAAGTTTAATTCTTTGTTCACTAACAGCGACACCGCTAAATTGTTTTTGTAGCGAAAAGTAACCCAGCGCGTATAATTAATCTGTCCTTGATAGAACTTACACTACTCCAATTTATGCGATGAAAACTCGTGTAATTCACAATGAGGTTTTAACGTCCTCTGGTTGCACCATCATTTCGAATGGCTCACGCAGGCAAGTTTTAAAATTCCCGCCAAGTTGAAAAAGTTCTCCTTGCAGCGGAAAGTAAGTACCTTGCGCCTAATCGACTCCCCCGCTTGCACGGTACTCACTTTGTCTCGTGACGTCAACAAACAATATAGTCTATTGTTACTCGAAGCCTATTGATAGAGATTGCCTTGTTGAAGTGACTACTCCTTATCGCTCAATATGCACCATATGTTTTGGAAGGGAGTAAAATCGTCTTAACGCCACAGAATGCTTCTATATGCCGTGATCATCACGCGTAACGCTCGGCAGCCAAAGGCGAGCTCAGTGCACCCACTTGGCTTACATTACAATTGTTTAAAGCACATTGGCCCATTTGAAAGGAAATGTGGCACTAAATCCGGCGATGTGTCTTTGAAATGGTCTATGAATTTAAGATTTTTAATGGCTTGTCGCTTTATAAGCGCTTTATATTTAAAAGCACATGCGTAGCGCAGGGACAAATTCGTCGTCTATAGATTATGAAGATGCGGGTTAGAACCCCCCGAGCTCGCGCTAATTCTTCTAATAGATCGCGGTAAAGAAGGGAACGAACAATTGTGAGAGATAAAGATGTAGTCACTCGTCTGTGCTACTTCCGCATTTTTTATGTATTGCATAAGTACTAAAAGTACTAAAGAAGGATCGTTGTCAGTGACCCGCCGAAAATGTCTGAAACCTTCGTCTCGTTGTATGTAGCCCTGCTCTAACCCTTAGTAAAATTTACTTAAGAGTAAAGATAGATGTACAGTTATATTCATTTAGAAGTAGACATAGGGATTTGTGTGTACTGTTTTCCCTATGCCTACTTTTAAATTACAAAAACCCTTCCAAGGACGCCTAATTTTATGCGACTTCTTAAAAGAAAGGAAGATCTGGCTATCATATTAACTAATTTGAATATTGTTGCTTTGGCTTCCGTATTTTTATTTTCGTTCGTGTGCGATGTACTCAACTGAAGTAAAAGTTGATATTGTCAATTGGTATAGGGCCGGTAACAGTTTAAGGAGCATAAGAGATTTATTTTCTGTGTTGATTACTTTAAAATTAGTGGATGTTTACATCCGACGCAAATAGGACACCGAAAACAACCCTCAATTTTAACAGAGGATAAGAAACTGAAGGGAAATAGCGGCCGAATTTAATATCTCTTCATCATAACCTAAAAGCATATTATTTACTGTTGCTTTTATTAAAATCCAGAATGACAGTGCAGAATGCGTGCGCATGTTAGTTTGGTTGCATACAATTAGGCGTCTTTCAGAAGAGTTTTTGTCATAAAAAAATAAAAAGTAGACATAGGAAATCTCTATGTCTACTTCTAAATGAGTAATACTGTATGTGAAGTGACAAACTTGCAATACTTTATGGAACCGAGTACTAAAATTCCTCATTTCGCACCATAATAATACCGCACTGGTCACAAATCTTCGAAAGGTGCCGTCGCGAAAAATAGCAAAGTAGATTCTTTGTTGGTCTAAGCTGGGAGCAGTATACTTATGCAAGGATCAGTGTTTACAATAGGTCCGCATAATATGAAAGTTGTATTAGCGGTTCGTTCCCTTATAAATTCACAAGTTATGGAAGGTATAACATTTTACCCAAATCATTTTTAACGAATTTCGGAAGAAGTTGGTATGTAGAAATATATAGAAATATAAAGAATATGTCGATGGTTTGCCTATTTTGAATCTTCGAAATTTGTTATACCTATACATTGAAAATGTCAAATACGAGAATATATTACGAACACATCGACGTTTTGTTTGCTTAAAGGCGCCATTTAGAACTCGAAACGAAATACACTTCCATATATATTTTTTTTCGCATTTCTTTATTCCACGTACATTTTTAGAAAGTAACTTTGAAATGTTATTGAAGAAAGTTGAAGTAGAGCAAATAAAGTCACTTTTATCCTTAAAATCAATCAATCAAAATTCACTTTTCCTTCGCGCTTGACGCTTTACCTACGTTGAGCTTATATAAAATATTTAAGAATGCGGTAAAATTGATGACCTGGTAGCCAGAAAGCTTTAAATAGCTAATGCCCGTTAAGAAATTCCACGTTGGAACACTTTTAAACTTTCTACACTTCGTCAGCAATGGCGTAAGGATTAGTCATTGTTAGTTTTCGAAACAACAATGTCACGTAAGTTTACTTAATCTCATTTTGATTCCTTCTAAGTGAAATCCATTATACGACTGTCGCAAACAGAACATCTAGAGGTCAAGATTGAACTGGGATCAATGGTAGATGTAACTTTCATTTGATTCGAATAGTACCAGCAGTATTGTGTTTTGCGCTATTTATGTTCACGATTATATAATGCAGCTGTACGTAGGTATATCAAAGGAGCTCTTCTATCTTCCTAGCATCGTTAATGCTTTCAAAGATGCAATTCCTTTGTTCTTACTTTAGAGTCACAAACTTCGTACTGAGTTATTTATTATTTAAGACATATTTCTGTAGTCCAAAAGCAATATTTCCGCAAAAGCTCTTATGCTGTTTACCGGGTTAAATTTCTCCAGAAAGTCTACTCTAACTTTTTAGCTATTTGCACAAACTATCAAGAGGAACGTGACGAAAGTCGTTTTGTTTCATTAAAGCACCGTTATCCATTTTTAATACACGACTTGTAAAGTTTTGCTGTTGTTTGATTTAACATAAACTTCAGAGTAAAGGATAAAGCGGAAACTTTGAATTTGTGACACGTAGGTACCATACCAACTGTAGTCAAATTCCAATTTCGTCATGTATTGTCAAAAAATCTCGTCTCTATTTTCATACAAATTACAGCCGTGAGCTTTACAAATGCAATACGTAATTCGGCCAAAATGACAGCTTTTTACGGTTCGTCTGATCACATAGGTAGTCACTACAACGTGATTGCATCCACCCTCCGGATTGTAGCAGCAGCGTTTAGAAGCGATGATTAAAAATAAAACTCAATTAATCCTAAATGTATTGGTTTAACTTCAAAACGAAATTGAGCGTCAGTCGAGAGTATTCCACCGTGCAAATATTTAAAATATGGCCGGTAATTTAAATGAAATCCATCAAACAGCAAACTGATCCATATAGCTGTCCGTCCTCGACAAGAGCTACTGGAAATAAATTTACATCGGTAAGTACTCTAATAGCCATACGAGATACGGTTCTTATTCAAATTTTCGCCAATATGAAACTGAAAAAGAACTTCGAGAATCGAATTGGGAACAGGAAAGGGACGAATCCCTTGAACTGTATGTAAACATCGTGTGATGGATGCGCCGTCAACCGGACCAGGATCACACAGGATCAAAACGAAACGAGTTACTATTAAAATGTTAGGGTTGGACTGACGCTATTTGTTATTCATACTTCAATTTGTATTACGGTCAAAAGTACATCGTATATCATGAGCGCAATGTCGTGATTCATATTTGCTTTTGAGTAGGTACGGCAATAGTTTTGGATTGCGATTTTTTCGCAAATGTTTATGAAATTTTTACATATTGCGATTATTTTCTT